>NC_143031.1:56872500-57172500 GCF_057628025.1 Oncorhynchus mykiss | reverse complement strand
ATGTTAATTTAGTTACCATGGAAACACATTGTGACACTGAAGCACATGGCTGCAGTGGACAGCTCTTCCAGATGTGATGTCTAGAAGTTGAAGAACAATCGAGGTAATATTGCATGTGTAGAGAATGTTTTAATTGTCCGTAATTTCCAAACAGGCTAAAAAAAATAAAATTTGTGTTAGAACTTTTGAAAAAATTGTATATTTTATTTATTTCGTGTAAAAGATATGCTAGCTGTAATACTAACCAAAGCATGCTAAGCAGTCTGTCAATTTTCTCCAGAAACTGTCATTTCCATCACAGTAATTTCCATCACACAGTGTGGTAGAAATGACAGAAAGTGGTGGAAATGACACAAATCCATTATCTTATTCGTTTTTACTTTACTTTTTAAATGTTTTACTTTAGTCTTATTTTATCATGTTTAAATTAATTTAATCTCGAAAATGCTCCAAGGTGTGTGCACAAGTTGAAAACAAAGTAGTATTTGTCTTTCTTTTTAAAACAGCACAGAGATCACAGACAAGAAAAATGTGTGTGTGAAAAAATGATGCTATACGATACCAGGAACATCTGCAAAAAGACAAGGAGAGATACTGGAAGAAAAAAGAGAAGGGAGAACGTTTACCCTGGCATCGTGCGAGACGTTCAAGCGCAGAGTGGTGCTTTTGTGAAAACCATGAGTCGCGTTGGCCCCAACCATTTCTTTTTGGGCCAATCAGAGACGGCATCATATGGGACAGACCACAGCATGTGCTTAGACTTGTCCCTGAACCCCATCCAGTGACTAAAAGGCACATGGAGCTGGATGCCTTGTTCTGTGAGGAACCTAGCTCTCTTTCTAAGCCTTAAATACACTTGAAACTCACTATACAGTACATACAAAGCAGGGTATAAAATCATACATTAAATAAAACATGTGAGCTCTCAATTAACTCTTCCCTCTTGATATGTGGTAGAATCTTTATTTGCAGCATGTAGTCAAGGACAACACATTGTTCTCATGTTGAAAAGGTGCTAGTTCCAATGTTTTGGAATCTTACTTTGTCTTATAGAAATGAAATGTTTAACAATGGTTGTTGTTCAAAATGTTTGCATTAAAATAGTTTTCATACGTTCTTTTTTTTTACATAGATGTCATTTCCACCACACCTTGTCATTTCCACCACATCTTGCCATTTCCACCACACCTTGCCATTTCCACCACACCTTGTCATTTCCACCACATCTTGCCATTTCCACCACACCTTGCCATTTCCACCACACCTTGCCATTTCCACCACACCTTGTCATTTCCACCACACCTTGCCATTTCCACCACACCTTGCCATTTCCACCACACCTTGCCATTTCCACCACACCTTGCCATTTCCACCACACCTTGCCATTTCCACCACACCTTGTCATTTCCACCACACCTTGTCATTTCCACCACAGCCCATTTTTTTATGTAAATTAGTATATTGTGTATAATTTACATACATTTATTTGTTTTAGATATAGAAATCATATGGTTGTTATCATAATCTCACAAAAAGGTTGGGTGAAAATATCTTATTTTTCATGATAAATATATGTTTTCAGCTGTCACCAAGACAAGTTTATACATTCAGGCGTCGTGTCGAATTATTAATATTAGGAAAACCTTAAAAATCACTTCAAATAATATTCAATACAAGTTCATGTACAAATGTATAAGAAATCTGTAATAAATACATTGTATGATATTTCATTTTCAACTAAAATGGATGTTTAATGACGTGATGGAAATGACATTTGTTTATGGCTGTCTGGGAAAAATGACACAAATATATACATTCTTGAATAGTACGATCGCAGCCATTATCAGATATAGTTTCGAGACAAATCAAAGATAAGTACAATACTGGTGAAATGGTGTTTGAGTAAGTTTTAATTTCTGAAAGTTTGCACGGCCAAAGTGCCCGAAGTTGCAGAATCATTCGCCTACAGAAAGTCAACACCTCCTTGAACTTTTTATTACATTTTGTTTTGTTACAAAGTGAGAATGAAATAAATGTAATTGTAATTTTTTGTCATTGATCTACACAAAATACTCCATAATGTCAAAGGGAAAACAAAATTCTACAAATGTGTATTAATACTTTTTTTTAACTAAAATGTATTCACCCGCTTTATTTAAGCAATCCTAAATTATCTATGGATTTCACATCACTGGGATTGCAAATATTAATCTGTTGGTCACAGATACCTTAAAATGGGCCTCACAATGACCCTCAGGATCTTGTCATGGTATTTTTGTGCATTCAAATTGCCATCGATAAAATGCAATTGTGTTCGTTGTCTGTAGGAAATGCCTGCCCATACCATAATCCCACCGCCACCATGGGGCACTCTGTTCACAACGTTGACATCAGAAAAGCGCTTGCCTACACGATGCCATTACACATGGTCTACGGTTGTGAGGTTGGTTGGACAAACTGACAATTTCTCTAAAACAACGTTGGAGGCGGTTTATGGTCGAGAAATTAACATTCAATTATCTGGCAAAAGCTCTGGTGGACATTCCTGCAGTCAGCATGCCAATTGCACGCTCCCTCAAAACTTGAGACTTCTGTTGTGTGACAAAACTGCACCTTTAATTGTCCCGAGCACAAGGTGCACCTGTGTAATGATCATGCTGTTTAGTCAGCTTCTTGATATGCCACATCTGTCAGGTGGATGGATTATCTTGGCATAGGAGAAAATCTCTCTTACAGCGAATTGTAAACACATTTGTGCAGAAAATATGACAGAAATAAGCTTGTTGTGCATATGGAACATTTCTGGGATCTTTTATTTTAGCTCATGAAACATGGAACTAACACTTTACACATTCTGTTTATATTTTGTTCAGTGTAAATGAATGATGTGCACTTTGTGCTGACCTAAGGATGCTTAAAGAAACAAGGATGGGACACTAATACATAAAGCATTGTGTGGAATTGGAACAAGTCACCTAAACCAAACAATGGACTGGACGTCAAAGAAAACCGTCAAAGAATTTCAGTGACTTTGAAAAAAAAACGTCTGGAAGTAAATTGTGTCAAACCACCCAATTATCGAGAACAAACAGCACGATTCATCAACAGAAACAAGAAAAAGACTACCATTTGTAATGAATTCAACTCAAATGAAAAAGAAAACATAAAGACACAACAACAACTTCAGATAAAATACTGTATTCATTGTTGTCCCACTTTTACAAATCAGAGTCACTTTGAAATGTTTGTTTTCTTCTGTAACACAACACAGTGGGGCCTAAATGTATTTGTGTGACAGACAAACACACACACAATATCATACATAATTGCTCATATTATTTCTATTTTGTCTTGTCTTTCTAAGATCCTGTGGAAAAACATAAAAACCTACTTAAAGAAGACAAATGCTGTTGCTCGTAAGGAGCGTTACAAGACTGGTGACGGACCCCCAGTAAGACCAGACAGATGAGCTGGGGGACTTGTTTACCGGGATCATTCATAACCAGCAACACCTGGAAGGTATCCCCAATGGTGACCATTTGAACATTTCAGATTGGGGCACCGTTCCAATCCTCATTTGATAAGGACACATTCATTCAACATGTGCCATCTCCAGACTGCAGGGAATATGTCATGTTCTCCGTCATCTCTTGAACTCCCATAATAACAACGATGTAATGAACTCAACTCTTGAAGAAATAATGTTCTCTAATGCAGCAATGTCATCATTTTCTAGAGGCTTGGTGGGGATACGACAGGATGAAGGTCAGCCTGCAGCCAGGAGGGAATATTGGGTCACCAACCGGGGCCAGAGGACAAAGACAAAAGAGGCTGAGGATGCAAGAGAATTTGGCCATGGAATTCCATGAGCGCAGACTGATTGCATTTAAAAGAAGAGCATGATATGAAGATACACATCCTTCCTGTTGAGTTGGCTAGGAGGAGGGAGGAGGGAAACACGAAGCAACAACAGTACCGATGTTCTTCTCAAACCAGCACACGTTTGGGGTCCTGATACTTCCATTTGTGAATTAAAAACCTTTTTGTTACACGGCTATTGTTTGCTTTAATCGTGTGAGCTTTCTTTGTTGTCATTTTTTATTTATTTTTTATTTAGTTCACCTTTATTTAACCAGGTAGGCTAGTTGAGAACAAGTTCTCATTTGCAACTGCGACCTGGCCAAGATAAAGCATAGCAGTGTGAACAGACAACACAAAGTTACACATGGAGTAAACGATTAACAAGTCAATAACACAGTAGAAAACAAATAGTCTATGTACATTGTGAGCAAAAGGAGGTAGGAGGAGGCATGAGGAGGTAGGCAATAAATAGGCCATAGGAGTGAATAATTACAATTTAGTAGATTAACACTGGAGTGATAAATGATCAGATGAACATGTGCAGGTAGAGATACTGGTGTGCAAAAGAGCAGAAAAGTAAATAAAATAAAAACAGTATTGGGATGAGGTAGGTAAATTGGGTGGGCTATATACCGATGGACTATGTACAGCTGCAGCGATCGGTTAGTTGCTCAGATAGCAGATGTTTAAATTTGATGAGGGAGATAAAAGTCTCCAACTTCAGAGATTTTTGCAATTCGTTCCAGTCGCAGGCAGCAGAGAACTGGAAGGAAAGGCGGCCAAATGATGTTTTGGCTTTAGGGATGATCAGTGAGATACACCTGCTGGAGCGCGTGCTACGGGTGGGTGTTGCCATCGTGACCAGTGAACTGAGATAAGGGCTTTACCTAGCGTAGACTTGTAGATGACCTGGAGCCAGTGGGCCTGGCGATGAACATATAGCGAGGGCCAGCCGACTGGAGCATACAGGTCGCAGTGGTGGGTGGTATAAGGTGCTTTAGTAACAAAACGGATGGCACTGTGATAAACTGCATCCAGTTTGCTGAGTAGAATATTGGAAGCTATTTTGTAGATGACATCGCCGAAGTCGAGGATCGGTAGGATAGTTAGTTTTACTAGGGTAAGTTTTGCGGCGTCAGTGAAGGAGGCTTTGTTTGCGGAATAGAAAGCCGATTCTAGATTTGATTTTGGATTGGAGATGTTTGATATGAGTCTGGAAGGAGAGTTTGCAGTCTAGCCAGAAACCTAGGTATTTATAGATGTCCACATATTCTAGGTCGGAACCATCCAGGGTGGTGATGCTAGTCGGGCATGCGGGAGCAGGCAGCGAACGGTTGAAAAGCATGCACGTGGTTTTACTAGCGTTTAAGAGCAGTTGGAGGCCACAGAAGGAGTGTTGTATGGCATTGAAGCTCGTTTGGAGATTAGATAGCACAGTGTCCAAGGAAGGGCCAGAAGTATACAGAATGGTGTCGTCTGTGTAGAGGTGGATATGGGAATCGCCCGCAGCAAGAGCAACATCATTGATATATACAGAGAAAAGAGTCAGCCCGAGAATTGAACCCTGTGGTACCCCCATAGAGACTGCCAGAGGACGGGACAACATGCCCTCCGATTTGACACACTGAACTCTGTCTGCAAAGTAGTTGGTGAACCAGGCAAGGCAGTCATTAGAAAAACTGAGAGGTACTGCAAAGCAAAAGCATCTCAGCAGGCTTGTCAATTTTTAGAAATTGTCTGCCCCAACCATGGGAACATCTGGGTCATCCTCGTCTTCAGTGTGAGGATCTGGGCAGCCATGCGGTTTGAGTTCATTGTGAAGCCCTGCTGTTGCAATTATAACAATGCAGCATCTTGGTTGAAAGTGCAATGTGTTTCTGAGAGACTGGAAACAACTCCATACACCAAACATGCACTCTACTACACTTCTGGTATGGATATGAGCTTGGTTGTACCGTTGTTGCTCAGGTCCTATTGCCTGAAGGTAGGGGGTGAACAAGAAGTTGGTCTGTGCATACCCACTGTCAACAAGTATGATTTCACTATGTGGTCCTCCTTCAAGCTGAAGCATACGAAAAGGAGTTTTGCAAAATCCTTGAGTCATGAGTTGCACCTTCCCAACGTGCAACAATGTTGGAGAAGTGCAAACTGGGAGTGCGCACACTTTGTACATTTATTGAGAACCAGTTTGTATACTTCTCAGCACCTGCTGTAGAGGAACACATGATGGGAATATGACATATTATGACACTCAGGGGAAGTTCCCATATTCATCGAACTCTACCTTTGTAGTTGGCTCGGGCAGCAGCATCAGGGAACTTGATGTAATTGTTTATTGTGCATACAGTCGAGTAACTTACATCACACAAGTCTCCTGTTTCACAATGGAAGGTTCCAGATGCCAACAACCTCAAGGTGATCAGTACTTGTAGGTAAGGAGGGATGGGCCTTCCCCCTAAGAGAGTCAGATGAAAGCCTTGGCTCAAGCAAACCAATGATGTCAGTTTGCATTTGTACATACGGAAACGGTCACGGGAATTGATTTTCATGAAAATCAGTGGGTTGTTCCTGTCTTATAACCACCCTTCTGTCTGGCCTTGGTGGTGTTCTTTGATCATCATTGAAACCTGCCTCTGGCCAAGTTTTAAGACTCCACTTAGATCTAGATTAACTCTAATCATCCTTCTGGAAATCAGACTTTTTAAATCTAGACTAGGGCAAGTCCGAGACTAGTTTAAAGCATGTCTGAGAAATGCCATTTCAGTTAATCCAGTTTAAAAGTGCAATTTAGTCTATATCTTTAAGCATTGTCAAGTTAATAATTACGCTTTGGTTGATGTATACTGTAAGCCACCCAGAAACATCAAAGACGCAGTCGTCCTTCTGAACTGAGCTGCAGGACAGGAAGGAAACTGCTCAGGGATGTTACCATGAGGCCATTGGTGATTTTAAAACAGCTACAACGGCTGTGAAGGGAGAAAACTGAGGATGGATCACCAACATTGTAGTGACTCCACAATAATGACCTAAATGAAAAGAAGTGAAAAGAAGAATAAAAATACACAGGATACAAATATTCCAAAACATGCATCCGATATGCAACAACACACTAAAGTAATACTGAAAGGAACACACTTTTTGGACTAAAAGCAACGCCTTATGTTTGGGGCAAATCCAACACAACACACCACTGAGTAACTGCCTCCTTATTTTCAAGCATGGTGGTGACTGCAATATATGTGTGCAAAGCTCGTACTTATCCAATAAGACTCCCAGCTGGAATCACTGCCACGTGTTTTTAACATGTATTTACTCAGGGGGGGGGGGGGTGAATACTTATCTAATCAAGGTACTGTATATTAGTGTTTTATTTTTCATTCATCTTGAGAAAAAAAAAAAGATTTTTCTTCCACTTTGACATGACGGAGTATTTTGTGTAGATCGTTGACCAAAAAAATGACCGTTAAATCTATTCGAATCCAACTTCCGAACACAATAAAAAGCGAAGAAATCCAATGGGGGGGGGGGTTATATTCTATAGGAACTGTGTACGGTTTAACTGGAGGTACAGTACAGAGATATGGTGTAGGGGGGTATGGTTCAGAGTTCTGGTTAATTTATGTACATCGGTACAGTACACTCTCCTCCAATATGACACAAGGAGGGGCTTTTAGTTTGTTGGAACGTTGTTTACACACTGTAGCTTATTTTAAGCTGCGTTGTTCTTGTAAGACGCGATCACACACACACACACAGACACACACGTACAGACACACGCGTTCGTTCCCTCACACACACAAACACACACGTACACACACACACACACACACACACACGACCGTACAGACACACGCGTTCGTTCCCTCACACACACACACACTCACACAAAGGAGTGCAATCCATCACGTCACTCATAGCTTTCACTAGTATAAGGGAGACAAAGGGCCTTGAGCGAGGAGCTTTGTAACACATCAAATCGATTTACCTCAATTTGCCTCAAAAAGTGTCACGTGAGCGAAAGGAGCGTCGATACGCCTTGGCACTACCCGCCGCCAACAGGCATCTGTCTTTTTAGCTTAGCTTCGACGTATTCCCAAAGTGTTGCCAACCTAATTCATTTTGGGGCAACATTAGATTGATTACGCGGAATTTGGCGGTTATGACAATGAAACAGTGTGAAGTAAACACAGCGAGGTAGAGGATGTGATGTGTGTGACATGCATACGGTGCGCCTCCAGTGCAGTGTGTGGTGTGTGTGCGTGCGTGCGCGTGTGTGTGTCGCCTCATGCCTGAGTGTCTGAAACTCCCAACGTGGTGGATAGACTTTGTCTTCAATTGGTCTGCTTTTTTTATTACTATGGTAAGCTGGGCAAATAGTGTCCTGAGAGAGAGAAAATCAAAGGGTTCTTCCCTTCCTCCTCCCAGCTAGTGGAGACATTGGGAATCCACAGCAGATGCAGTGACATAGTATGCCTACCTCTTGATGTTGGAGAGAGATAGAGAGAGAGAGAGAGAGAGAGAGAGACAGAGATAGTTAATGCATTTATGTCTGGTTGTATTCATGATTGAGAGACGAAGAAGGTACTTCTGAAAGTAGGCACGAGAGAGAGTACCTTTTGCTGTAGGAGAGAAAGAGATATTACCGCTAAGACGTGTTGGGAGGTGAAGGTAGAAGAGAGAGACTACCTTTAGTTTTAGGAGAGAAGGAGCAAGAGAGCATACCTCTGTACATAGGCCGGTGTAAATGAAACCCGGAGAGGTGTTCTGTCAGAAAGGCCACCTGGCGTCCTAATTGTACAATGAAACGCCTTTTTGCACCAATAAGACGGGCTAATAATTTAGGCGCACTCAGGATCTCTGGTAATGAACCTCAAGGCAGTATTTCACCACTAATGACTGAGACTATTTATATACACGACTGTGCCACCTTACAGGTGCCCATTTAGGCTGATCCATTTGGTTCTGATGGGAGGAAGGAGTCCATTGTATAAGGCCTATGCAGTATGGCCTCCACTCTTTTGCCAATTATCGTCGAGTTCCCCATGTACCTTTCTGACATTTCCGAGAAATTATGTTTTGTAATACAGCATTTGGATGAATTTAGTACAGTATCTCACCCTGCCACCATCTTAACAGTAGTGCTGTCAGCACAGTTGAACAGAATAAAGCTGGTCGACTTGTTCTTTCCATTCCCCAATCTCTCTCTCTCTCTTTTCTCAGTTTTTTCTTTCTCACTTCTTCTCAGAAAAATAAGCCCTTGAGATGGTCCAGTGTAAAACTCACATTGTAGTCCTTACACTCCTAGAAAAATAAGCCCTTGAGATGGTCCAGTGTAAAACTCACATTGTAGTCCTTACACTCTTAGAAAAATAAGACCTTGAGATGGTCCAGTGTAAAACTCACATTGTAGTCCTTACACTCTTAGAAAAATAAGACCTTGAGATGGTCCAGTGTAAAACTCACATTGTAGTCCTTACACTCTTAGAAAAAGGGTACCAAAAGGCTTCTTCAGCTGTCCCTATAGCGGAACCCTTTTTGGGCATCCACAAGGATGAATTTAGTGCATTCTCTCACCCTGCCACCATCTTAACAGTAGTGCTGTCAGCACAGTAGAACAGAAGAAAGCTGGTCAACCTGTTCTTTCCATTCCCCAATCTCTCTCTCTCTCTCTGTCTCTCTCTCTCCCTCTCTCTCTCTCTCTCTCTCTCTGTCTCTCTCTCTCTGTCTCTGTCTCTCTCGCTCTCTCCCTCTCTCTCTCTCTCTGTCTCTCTCTCTCTCTGTCTCTCTCTCTGTGTCTCTCTCTCTCTCTGTCTCTCTCTCTCTCTCTCTCTCTCTCTCTCTCCCTCTTTCTTTTTCTCAGTTTCTTTATTTCTCCCTCTTTCTCAGAAAATTATGCCCTTGAGATAGTCCAGTGGAAAACTCACATTATAGTCCTTCTGTGATCTGAATCATTTTAATATTTTTAGGATATTGATAGAGCAACGAAGAGAGAGAAAGAGATGGATGGAGGGGGTGGGACACTCACCAGGTCTCAACGCAGGGGAATAACAAATACCAATCTAACAGATGAGCAAGCCCAAACCCCGGTACATATTTTGCCCCGACATTGCCTTACCTAGCCAAGCATTAAATCCCCTGCCGCCGGTACAGATAGCTACAGACATGAGTTAAGGCTGTGGCGGAGACTGCCTCCTTCAGGAATCACTATCTGCACACATTATAAGAGGCTAACCAGTGTGAGTGTTAGTGGGGAAATTGTGTTGGGTTTCAGGTGAAAGCTAACAGACCGTCGCTAATAGTAATAACAAGGGTACTTGCATCGTGAGAGAAAGAATATGATTAAAAGCTTGTAGTGGGCAGAGGTTGAGCAACAAACGTCAGACAAATTGAGCTTTGTCTGACGTTTGTTTCCATCTAATGAACACGAAAAAGGACAGAAACGGTGTATTCTGTCACTCAGGTACCAAAAACACAGACTAGCCAACCCTAATGAAGTTCTGATATTTTGTCTGCCATTCATTTGCTATTATTGATTAAAATGACCCAAATGGTGTAGATGCAGTTATTAGACACAAAGTTGTTCAAAAGTAGCTAAGCCTGTGTGTCCTTGTCTCTTGTTACAGGTGGCTAACCTGGCCTGCTCCATCTCTAACAACGAGGAGGGTGTGAAGCTGGTTCGCATGGCCGCCACCCAGATCGACAGCCTCTGCCCACAGGTAAGCAGCACCTCACTGTGCTGTGTGTCGTGGATCCTGTTCAGTAGAGAGAGAGAGAGAGAGAGAGAAAGAAAAAAATAAAAACATTTTGAAACATAGTGAACCAGGGGAGGGTAACTACCTGAACTTTTTCCCCCCCCTGAACCAATTGTTGTTTTCCGTTGCAAAATGTGATTGTGATACTACGCCCTACTGAACATGACCCTGGTAATAACACCAGCCATCGGAGGTACCCGGTTGAGCTGTTTTACATTCATTTTAGAGTAAAAAAAAAACGAAACACACTGTGTTATTTGGTTGCCATTCCATTGGAAAGAGAGTGCATTGGGAAGTGCCATTGAATTGAGAATAAGTATATATTATTAAATATCTCTCCGAATAACTACACTCTAAAACCAACTTTTTAACAATGATAAAAGAAAACCCACACAGTGCTGGTACATGGTGAGGAGGACGGAGTAGTAAATCTTCAGTACGAATGTGAATCAGTGGAATGTATAAACTTTGCCGGAGGGCAACTTTGTATGGGCACAGGCAGCGTTCTTCATCTTAGTACTGTGTGTGTCTGTGTGGGTAACAAGAAAGAGAAAGGGAACACACAGAGAGAGAGAGAGCGAGAGAGAGAGAGGGCAGAGAGCGAGAGAGAGGGGGGGGCAGAGAGAGAGAGGCAGAGAGCGAGAGACAGGGGGGCAGAGAGAGAGAGAGAGGGCAGAGAGCGAGAGAGAGAGAGAGAGAGAGAGAGGGCAGAGAGCGAGAGAGAGGGGGGGCAGAGAGAGAGAGAGAGGGGCAGAGAGAAAGAGAAGGTTGTAGGAGAAAGACACAGATGGGAGCTCTAGCCTCCCGGAGCAGTCTTCCTCTGAATGTCTGACAGAGGAAAAGGTGGGAATCGATAGGTTGTTTCCAAGGGTTGGGGCATTTTCACAGGGGACCCTGTGCTCACTAACGGAAGTGAAGAAAGGTGCAAGACTCTCGAAGACTCACACTGGGCCCACAGTACACCGACCGAGACCCACTTTTTAATAATCTGACCTCCACTGAGTCAAGGCTAGTATTAGAAAACTTTGGAAGGGGATTGCAAGTTTTAAGTTCCCAGCTGTCGCTTTTGCTTGGCAACGACCTCAACATAGAAAAAGCGCTAAGCAATAGAGGGAAGAGGGATAAGTGACACAAAGAAAGAAAAAAGAAAGGTAGGGGCAAAATAGATGGCTGTTTTTTTTTACATTTTGAAAAAGCCCTGTCGAAGGCCAAAGAGGCCGACACGTGAGCTTGAATAAAAAATAGTGATACTAGCAAGACTAGTGTGTGAGTTTGTCTTTTCTTTTAAGTAATCACACTATTCCCACGTGCATTACAATAAGATGACTCAGATGTGTGTGTGCTTTTTGGAATGGTGTGTTTTGACAGGAAGTCGGTTTGACAGGGGGGGGGGGGGGGGGGGGGGGGGTTAAATACAGAAGAAAACGGGGAACAGAACAACATGTTATGTAAGATGAGTGTGAGCGACCCCGGTGTATTACCTGACTGTCTTTACTTGATTTCAGGCATCATTAGTGGCTGTCAAACCCTGAACCCTGATCAGACTCTTTAGCAGAGTCTCTTTTAGGCTTAACGGAGCTAAAAGTAGAAACTGTAAATGCAAAGAGTAACTGTTTATTAACTTTTTGATCAAAATAAAAAAAATATGTCTGTTTATTCCTGATTTTAAACAGGTGTAACAGACATTTTTTGTTTTTTTTCTGATATAAACAGAAATTAAATGGTAGAAAGATGCATGGAACATAGTGAGAAGGCCGGTGGGTTCAGGATTCAATCCCACACAGGCAGGGATTGCATATGTGCTCAACGTACCTCAGCAAAGACTTAAAATATAGTATATATTTTTTTTAACCTTATTTTCCAAGCTTTAACAAGCTTAACAAGGACTTTAAAAAAAAATAACGTTCTGGATGAATCCCCAGCCCCATGTGTAAGTAGAAAATAAGGGAAAACTATCAGGGCCCCCTGAGTGGTGCAGCACTCAGAGGACAGCTCATCGCGCCACAGCTACTCCTTGTGTTGGGCCAGGTGCCTGCAGGCTGACTCCGGTCGCCAGTTGAACGGTGTTTCCTCCGACACATTGGTGCGGCTGGCTTCCAGGTTAAGCGGGCGGATAATAAGGAGCGCGGTTAGGCGGGTCATGTTTCGGAGGATGCATGACACCCCCTTCGCCTCTCCCCGGCCCTTTGGTTGAGTTGCAGCCATGAGACAAGATTGAAGATTTACCCCCCTTTTCTCGGGGAGAAAAGGGGGGTAAAATGGTGGTTGTGTGGGGGAAATTGTGGTTCAAGATTTACTTCAGTTGGATTCCATCGGGTAAATTTGCAACTAATATCCTCCAGAGATGGTTTGCATTATTTTGTTTCAAGATTCAAGATTTACCCCCCTTTTCTCGGGGAGAAAAGGGGGGTAAAATGGTGGTTGTGTGGGGGAAATTGTGGTTGTCTCACCTTAAGATGATTGCACTGTGAGTTGATAAGGGCATCTGCTAAATTACTGAAATGTACAAAATAAAAAGATATTATCTTGATTGGTTAAGTCATACAGGCCTACAGTAGTAATGGCACCCTGCCTATTGCTTTACCATTCGTTGTTGAATAAATATGAATATATTAACTGTACATTATCCATCTGTTAGATCTGTTAGATCATTAGTTCTCATTCCTGGGAATAACAATGTTTCTTCTCCTATGAAGACATCCAGTTTTCCAAACGATCCTGCTGTTCAATCCGCTGGAAATGTACCCAGAGAACCCTCTCCCTCAAAGGGATAGTTCACCCAACACAAAATGACATACCCCAAACCAAAGTCTTACCAAAGTCTTACCTTGCCATGACAATTTGGGTGAACTATCCCTTTAATGTTCTTAAGGAAACTGACTGCAGAAAGGGATCTAGACTGTGCTATAGCCTACTGCTATAGCCTACTGCTATAGCCTACTGTACCGCCGGTGCGGTCCATTTCACACCCTCTACTCTATCTAGCGGGTGTACCAATGCTCATGCAAGGCTTTGTACTTCTTTAATTAGTCTAATGTGTATAGCAAGGAAGTTCATCATTGAAGTACAGCCGTGGTCATGGCTTGTCATGCAGAGTTTCCTTAGAAGCCACTTCAGTCTTTTTGTCTAGGTCAGGGGTTTGAAGTCAGAAGTCTTGGAAAGCCACCCGGTTATATTCCAGCCCCAGCAACAACACATGATTCCACTTAACATGGTCTTTGGTCTGGAAAGGAGAACGGTTATATGATGATCTTCATTAGATGTGTTAGTGCTGGGCTAGAATAAAACCCTGCACGGCCTGTATTGTAAGCACTCCAGGACTGGATTTGGAGATCCCCTTGACTTAGGTGGTCCTACACCTTTTCTCTCAACCTTCACTCTCTAACCCCCAGGTGATCAACGCGGCCCTCACCCTGGCTGCTCGGCCCCAGAGCAAGGTTGCCCAGGACAACATGGATGTGTTTAAGGACCAATGGGAGAAGCAGGTGCGCATCCTCACTGAGGCCGTCGATGATATCACTTCTGTGGATGACTTCCTGTCCGTGTCAGGTATGGAATCGGGAAAGATTAGAAAATATTGACAATGTTGTACACTGTTAAAATGAAGTGCTTTTTAACACTAATACCAGTTGCAACTGAGCTCCCACCAACAGGAGGAGGCTGGTGGGAGGAGCTATAGGAAGACGGGCAGATTGTAATGGCTGGAATGGAATAAATGGAATGGTATCAAACATATGGAAACCACATGTTTGACTGTTCCAATAATTCCAGTCCAGCCAAAACAATTAGCCGTCCTCCTATAGCTCCTCCCACCAGCCTCCACCGCCACCAACATATCGTCTCTCTCGGATTCTAACAGTTTATTGTATAACAGTTCTTGACACCTGGGGACATATGTATCAAATGTCTCAGAGTAGGAGTGCTGATTAAGAATCAGTTTGACCTTTTTCGTTTAAAAAGAAAAAGATTGCATGGACAGGGGGGGGGGGGGGGGGGGGCTGATCCTGGGTCAGCACTGCTCCTCTGAGATGCTTGACACATACAGCCCGAGATAAAGTAGACTAGGTGTGTTTGTACAGTGTATAGGTAAGTAAGGTGTTTTTCCACAGAAAGACGCATTTATCCGACATTGTTTCTGCTTCCATTTAGAGAAAGGAGAAAGCTTTCTTGTAGATACCTATATGGCTTCTAATGATGATGACTGTGATCTATTTAATACAGATGACCATGATAATTAAGTGATTTAGTCATTAGGAAGTACAACAGTTGAACAGAATATTCTCTCCTTTTACGGGATTTAAAAGCTTTGTAGGCCATAATGGGTACGTGGCTATTGACGAAGTTCCAGGACAAAAACATGCTTTCTCGAGAGTGAGTGAGTGAGTGAGTGAGTGAGTGAGTGAGTGAGTGAGGGAGGGAGGGAGGGAGTGAGTGAGTGAGTGAGTGAGTGAGTGAGTGAGTGAGTGAGTGAGTGAGTGAGTGAGTGAGGGAGTGAGGGAGTGAGTGAGGGAATGAGTGAGTTCCATTTGGGATGCATGCTTAGTCCTTTCATCTGAACAAAACCCTTGTGGCGGTGGGGTCACCCACTCGCTGTGTTACTCTGATGGAGCTTGTTAATAATGCTACAGTAGTCTGGGTAACAGAGGCGACAAAGATAGGTTGGTTCAAAAAGATTTGCCTTCAAAAGAGGAGAACACATATACACACACACATGCGAGCATGCACACACACGTGTAAGCACATACACACATGGGCATACACGTTCACACACAGTACAGGTCACCGTTATGGGAGCGTTGTTTCCAAAACTCGGTCCACGGAACCCCAAGGGGTTCAACTAATAATCAAGCTTTGATTATTTGAATCAACTGTGTAACGTGCACCACTTGGGGTTCCGAGGAACGAGTTTGGGAAACTCTGTGGTAGAATCTTTTGAAAGACTACCACCTCATTCTGCAACCCTCTATAATGTAGTCCACAAGGACTCTTGTCAATGAAAGGGTTAGAATGATTGTGCAATGCGCTTTCGGGATATCTGGGCTTTCTCTTTTTTTATCAAACAGCAGTTGTCCCTCAAGTTACTAAGCTATGCCTTGACACATGTCTGTGCCTAACGAACACCATGCCTCCCTTTATCTCTACCCCACAGAAAACCACATTCTGGAGGACGTGAACAAGTGCGTGATCGCCCTGCAGGAGGGTGACGTGGACACCCTGGACCGCACGGCGGGCGCCATCAGGGGCCGGGCGGCCCGCGTCGTTCACATCATCAACGCGGAGATGGAGAACTACGAGCCAGGCGTTTACACCGAGCGCGTTCTGGAGTCTATCAAGCTGCTGTCTGAGACCGGTGAGTTGGTCGTAAATGTACACACACACACACACACACACACACACACACAAAACCAACCAGTCAGTGGTGGCTCCTCAGGGGAGGACCATCCTCCTCATTGAAAAAGTTATCATTTTTAGATAGAACTGTAGTAAATATATTCACATCCCCAAATAATTTATTAAAACACACTGTTTCACAATGAAGGTCTAAAGTAACCTCAACAGCACTCCGGAGGACAGCTACAGTAGCTTCCATCCTCTTCTTGGTACAGTGACTTCAATTCAAAACCTAGTAAGCTCTTGGTTCTCAATCCCTTCCATAGACTTCCACAGTAATTATGATGTCCTCCAACCTATCAGAACTCTTGCGGCATGAACTGACATGTTGTCTAGTACAGAAAGCATAAGCTACAGATACGTAGCTAGCACTGCAGTGTATAAAATGTGTTGAGTAGTTGACTCAAAGAGAGAGAAAGACAATAGTTGAACAGTTTTCAACAAATTAATTTCTTCAAAAATGTAGGAGAAGAGAGAGAGAAACAGAGAGAGAGAGAGTGAGATTTCGTCATTTTTTTTTTCACTTTCAGTTTCACTTACTTAGCTAGCAAATGCAGCTAGCTAGTTTAGTCACTCAATACCCGACTCAAACAGAGGGATGCTATGTTAGCTAGCTGGCTATGACTATCCAACACAGCACTGGAACTCTTCCAAGTCTAGGTAAGCTTTTGGTTTTATGAATTTATTGCCACTGGGGCCCGCCCGCCAGGTATAATTGTTTACTGATTGTACACTGTAACATTACTGCATGATTGTAGCAGGTTTACTAACACATTAGTTATATTAGCTATGTTGACTAAGACGTTACTTTAGCTAATATGGGGACAATTATGTAGGCTGTGTGTTGCAGTTTGGCTTGGAAAGTTTTTTTTCGCCTGGTCACATACAGCTTATGTGTTGTTCATTGAAGTCCACAAACGAAGGGAAAAGGTGAGAGGAGGAGTCTGCATAGAGGTGAGAAGGAATACAACATGGCTGTTATGAAAGTGAACTGTGTTTATGCGTGATCAGGGGTGTATTCATTCTGCCAATTCTGTTGAAAACCTTTTCTTAAATGGAAGCAAACAAAATGGGGATAAGAATACCAGAATTAGTCCAATAGAAACTCTCGTTTGCAATTGTTGGACTAATTATTACACCCTAAATAAGCTAGATGCCGGCAAGTGTGTGCAAGGCAGTATTGAACGTGTCTGTCCATGTGTAGTTGCCTAAACCTAATTTTAGATTGAACTGGGTGAATGGAATATGAATGACAGTCATCCAACATACTGAAATTGAAATAACGCCATGCTCATGAAAAAAAAGAAGAGTAGGGCTGTCCCCGACTAAAAAAATATCTTGGTCAACGGAGAGTCGTCTGCTCTCTCTCGAACCAATCGATTGGTCGACATTTTTTAAGTGTATTTCTCCATATATAGACACACCCTATGTTTGAATAAACTCAACTATAGGTAGGCTACTGAGCTTGTCTGATGCTTTAAGCGCTGCAAAAAAAAATGAAGACACAAATGACTGAAGAGGGAGCCAGAGATCAATATAGCCTAACCAGAAGAAAAATAAATGTTTCCCGACCATCCTCCTCCTGCTGCCCGATGCTGATGGTCTTTGCAGATTCTGGATTTAAGCGGTTATAGGCTACACCAACGGTCTGCCTACCTGTAGTGGATTTTATTCAAACATACGGTGTGTCTATATATGGAAAAATACAGTTATCGTTCCATTTCTACTGATCTGAATGCCATTTACGAATGCCATTTATCTAAATGAAAATTAAACAAATCTAGAAGTAACATCTATTGTCATTGCCAATATGTAAAAATAGCCTACATGAAGCCAACAAATGAAAACATTGCAGCCTGCAGGTAGAAAATATCCTGAGCAACATAGATATCTTTTCAGTCACATTGGCTATGCATGGCCTGTCTGCAAGGAACTTGAAACATTGTATCAACTATTAACTCAGTATGGGCCAAAGCTGGATGCTAGCAAACTTGCAACATTCTATAAAATATTCTGGGCCCTCAGAGTTTCCAGCACCAGTGAGCTCTGGAGAGACAGACACAGCTGTGGGCTATTTGCGTAAGTAATCAGGTAGGCCTTTTTTTATGACGTTTCCACCGGATCAGAGTGTGAAATTTCTTCCCCCCTTTGATGCTGAGTTGTTATCGAAAGGGAGAGAGCTGGGAATATTTTTCAAATCGGCTACGTTGAGGAAATATTGTCATTCTCGTTGGATGTAAAAATAGACTTTGTGTACTTGTTGTTTGAGGCAAAGAGAAAATGACTTTGAGAAGCTCCACAGTGGTGGTGAGTTTAGACAATTGGAAATAGTATCAGATCCCCAAATGGGCGCATTTATAAGCCTACATTTACGTGCAGGCCAGGTAGCCTAAGCCTACTTCTATGCGTAATCACGTGTGTGTCCTTACTCAAGATTGACAGGAGTGCGACAAACAAAATGCAATGAAATAAATCAAAACTTGTATAGGCCAGGTTGTGCGCTCTGCAAACAACGTGTCCACTCCTACAATGACAAGGGTAAGAGTGTAATAATGATAGATTAAATGTATTAACAGAAATGATCTGAAAAAAACATTAGAAATGATGGTAATTAACGGTAAATGTACTACTGGTGATACTGGTGTGCCATCCCCGCGACCTCCGCAATGGATTAGTCCACTGAGACAGGCGTGAATCAGACAGGCGTTGCATGTGGCCTAAATGTTTTAAAATATAACAAAAAATATATAACTAACTAAATCTCAGTCGACCAACAGCCTATCGACCAAACAATCGTCCAGTCGACTAAATGGGGTCAGCCCTTTTGAAGAGGAATGAAAAAGGTACTAGTAGATACCATGGAATCCTGGGATATGACTAAGCCAGCCAATCAAACTGTTTAATACAGTTTTTCATACACAGCAGGACTGATACTGGCCCACACTCAAAGCTATAGATGTGTTTTGTCTAGTTGATTGGATTTGATGCCGTGTAAAAAATGTGAACATACAGTATATATCCTATATTCTCTTTTCTTTATGTATTTTCCCTCATATATACATTCTTCTCTGTACAAAGCTGTCATCAAGGCAGAGTTGGCTACTTTGAAGAATCTTCAATATAAACATATTTTGATTTGTTTAACACTTTTTTTGGTTACTACAGTACATGATTCCAAATGTGAAATTTCATAGATTTGATGTCGTCACTATTATTCTACAATGTAGAAAATAGTAAAAATAAAGAAAAACCCTTCAATGAGTAGGTGTGTCCAAACGTTTGACTGGTACTGTCCGTTCTGCTGAAATGTAGGGAGGGGAGGAAGCGTAGGAGAAAGGGAGAGGATGGAGAGAAGGGAGAGGAGGATGAAGAGAGGGGAGGGGTGGATGGGGAGAGGGAGAGGCGGGAGAGAAGAGAATGGGGAGAGGACGATGAAGAGAGCGGAGAGGAGGATGGAGAGATGGATAGAGAGAGGGGGATAGATACAGTTCACCAGGGATCAATAGAGGTGTTTTATGGTGCAGATCAGATGTGCATGGAGGCTTTTAACAAACACCACCGCCACTAAAACACAAGGAGGGGAGGAACAAGCAACAAAACAGCTCTCCATCAAAGAGAAATATAGTTAAGACGAATAAGAACCCGGTCAGATTCGGTCCCAACCCCCCCTCGCCTTCTACATTTCAATTAGCAGCATCAATCGAGCATGCAACCGCAACCAAACCCCATGAAGGTTAATGTGCGACACGTCTCCTCCTTTGACTGAGCGGGCGTTAGCTAGCTAACGGGTTTGAACAGTTCAAAACTCGACATTACCATGTTTTTTTCTCCTTGCTCTTTTTTTTCTCTTCCTTAAAAAAAGGAGCGAGGCAGGCAGTTTATATTCATTTCACTGAGGGCAGGAGGGGGACAGGGAAAGAGTGGCTCCGACACGAGTGTGGTTTGACTCTCATTAGCCTTTAATAACCTCTGATAAGGGGAGAACACATCCTTATGAATTCATATCATTATTCATCCACTGTCTTTTTTTAGGCAGCCCCCAAAGTGACTTTGTGGGGCATGGTGGTACAGTATAGTATCTCCCAGACAGGTACGAATCCCCGGAGATGTGACCATGTGCTCTTCACTGTACTGAACTTCACTGTACTACTTAACTTACTGTACTGTACCACTTAACTTACTGTACTGTACCACTTAACTTACTGTAATGTACTACGTTACTTACTGTACTGTACTACTTTACTTACTGTACTGTACTACTTTACTTACTGTACTGTACTACTTTACTTACTGTACTGTACTACTTAACTTACTGTACTGTACTATGCTTACTGTACTGTACTACTTTACTTACTGTACTGTACTACTTTACTTACTGTACTGTACTACTTTACTTACTGTACTGTACTGTACTACTTTACTTACTGTACTGTACTACTTTACTTACTGTACTGTACTGTACTACTTTACTTACTGTGCTGCACTACTTTACATACTGTACTGTACTACTTTACTTACTGTATTGTACTACTTTACTTACTTACTAACTGTATTACATTACTTAGTGTACTGTGCTACTTTACTTACTGTACTACTGTACTTACTGCGCTGTACTACTTTACTTACTGTACTGTATTACCTTACTTACTATACTGTACTGCTTTACTTACTGTACTGTACTACTTAACTTACTGTACTGTACTACTTTACTTACTGTATTGTACTACTTAACTTACTGTACTGTACTATACTTACTGTGCTGCACTACTTTACTTACTGTACTGTACTATTTTACTTACTGTACTGTACTATACTTACTGTGCTGCACTACTTTACTTACTGTATTGTACTACTTTACTTACTTACTGTATTGTACTACTTTACTTATTTACTTACTGTATTACATTACCTAGTGTACTGTACTACTTTACTTTCTGTACTACTGTACTTACTGCGCTGTACTACTTTACTTACTGTACTGTACTTTTTACTTACTGTATTACCTTACTTTTTACTATACTGTACTGCTTTACTTACTGCACTGTACAACTTTACTTACTTACCGTACTGTATTACCTTTCTTACTATACTGCACTACTTTACTTACTGCACTGTACTGTACTACTTTACTTTCTTACCGTACTGTATTACCTTTCTTACTATACTGCACTACTTTACTTACTGCACTGTACAACTTTACTTACTTACCGTACTGTATTACCTTTCTTACTATACTGTACTACTTTACTTACTGCACTGTACTACTTTGCTTACTTACCGTACTGTATTACCTTTCTTACTATACTGCACTACTTTACTTACTGCACTGTACGACTTTACTTACTTACTTACTTACTATACTGTACTACTTTACTTACTGCACTGTACTACTTTACTTACTTACCGTACTGTATTACCTTTCTTACTATACTGCACTACTTTACTTACTGCACTGTACAACTTTACTTACTTACCGTACTGTATTACTTTTCTTACTATACTGTACTACTTTACTTACTGCACTGTACTACTTTACTTACTTACTTACTGTATTACATTACTTACTACACTGTACTACTTTACTTACTTACTTACTTACTGTATTACATTACTTACTGCACTGTACAACTTTACTTACCTACCATACTGTACTACCTTTCTTACTATACTGTACTACTTTACTTACTTACTTACTATACTGTACAACTTTACTTACTTACCGTACTGTATTACCTTTCTTACTATACTGCACTACTTTACTTACTGCACTGTACTACTTTACTTACTTTCCGTACTGTATTACCTTTCTTACTATACTGCACTACTTTACTTACTGCACTGTACAACTTTACTTACTTAACGTACTGTATTACCTTTCTTACTATACTGCACTACTTTACTTACTGCACTGTACAACTTTACTTACTTACCGTACTGTATTACCTTTCTTACTATACTGCACTACTTTATTTAATGCACTGTACAACTTTACTTACTTACCGTACTGTATTACCTTTCTTACTATACTGCACTACTTTACTTACTGCAGTGTACTACTTTACTTACTTACTTACTTACTTACTGCATTACATTACTTTGTGTACTGTACTACTTTACTTACTGTACTTACTGCACTGTACTACTTTACTTACTGTACTGTACTGCTTTACTTACTGTACTGTATTACCTTTCTTACTATGCTGTAGTACTTTACTTACTGTACTGTACTACTTTACTTGAATGCAATGTCTTGATTTACGCATCAATAACCATGATTCATATATTTTTGCAATGTGATGCTTATACACTGATACAAGGCTCTACTGTGCAGTACTGTGCAGTACTGTACTGTTCTGTGATGTAGTGTCAATGGATTCAACTTGGACGATTCATTTGAATCTAGTCAACACCATGGAGTTAACTGAGAATTTATTGAAATTATTAGAATAAATCCTAATTGGAAATGATGGGCAGTTTTCTCCTAATTCACAAACTCAGTTTCCAGTAGAACTGAGTTGACATAGAACTGACACCAGCCAACCCTGATCTGTTGAATATGCCACCTATCAACAGTTCCATAGTCACATTCATAAAGTAGACCCAAGGGGCTGGTTTCCCATACACAGATTAAGCCTAGTCCTGGAGTAAATAGTACTTTCAATCGTGACTCTCCATAGACCATGATTTCTATTCCAGGACTAGGCTTAAATCTTTGTCCAGGAAGCCAGGCCATAGATTCCTCTGTTCTGTGTGTGTAAACAACAGGGCGATCCTAGCCTAGCACAGCTGGCCCTGATGGCACCGTGTGTGACTTGTTTAACGCTTGTTTATGACTTATCGCCTCTGCGGCGAGGGGCACTCGAGTAACGCTGATTGTCTCTTTCATTATCCCGGCAGAGGGGAAATAACCAGAGCAACAATGGATTTCCCACCCTGGTGAATGACTTGTAATGAGAAAGATGGAGGAGAGGAACGATGGAGGGATGGGGCAGCCAGGGTGAGGAAGGATCAATGGGGTCAGGTTTGATACATCTCTAGCGGTGGACTAGCCCTGTGCTACCACGCGGATCTCATGAGCTTGCATAAATAGTGAAACATGTTTATGTAACCTCGCAAGATCAGTGTGGTAGTACGAGGCCAGGGTTGGACCACAGATAATACCTTCCGCCTACATCTATTTTTTGACTCTTATTTGTAGCCTTTTCTTCATCTTTTTACTTTCAAGGCTAAGAATAAATCAATGTTGACCCGCTACCCTTAAAAGTGCATAAGTGTAAAGCATGCTAATTGGACAGTTGCCTCTCTGCAGTGTGTCAGGATTTAATCAATCCGGGCTTAGCATGGTTGAATCAAAATATTTGTGTTAATTTCCTGATTTTAAAGGATCTCACTCCCTGTCTAAAAACATACAAGGAAATAGAACCCGCCACATATGGAGTCGTCAAGCTTCAGGCCACTAACCGAAAGTAGCAAGATCCCCCAGCCGGCAAGGCGAAGAAACATGCCGCTCTGCCCTTGAGCAAGGCAGTTAACCCCCAACAACAACTGCTCTCTGGGAGGCTGATTAAGGCAGCCCCCCCCCCCTCCCGCACCTCTCTGATTCAGAGGGGTTGGGTTAAATGCTGAAGACATATTTCGGTTGAATGCATTCAGTTGTGCAACTGACTAGGTATCCCCTTTCCCCTGTTCCACTGCAACACCAGGACTGCATCCCAAATAGTACCATACTCCTATGAAGTGCATTACTTTTGACAAAAGTAGTTTGTTATGAAGTGAATAGGGACGTAAAGCCATTTGGGACGCAAGCCTGCTGTCATTGGAAGGCCCTGTCCACCTGACTGTACATGTCCACTGCAGTGTGTGACTTCAACATGGAGGGAACACACAGACACGGCAACAGACTAATCTCCCCTTTAGGTGCCACTGTGGCATGTTTTGCTCTGTCAGAGGCTAAATTGGTGCCTCCTGAAAGCTGGCGGAGAGATAGTGAGACGTGGAGGTGGAGGGGGGGAGCAAAACAGATGACAATTGGATGAGAGGAGAGAGAGAGAGCAGAGGGTGGAGTCAGTGGTGGAGGTGTGAACAGGTGGCGTCCTGGACTGCTATTGCCTGTGTAAACTGCAGCCAGGACTCTGGGGTGTACTGTAGGACTGCCATTTAGTTAGAGTGTCCATCAGAGAGGCATGCGCAAGCGTGTGTGTGTGTTTATGTGTGTGTGTGTGTGTGTTTTTGTGTGTGTGTGTGTGTGTGTGTGTGTGTGTGTGTGTGTGTGTGTGTGTGTGTGTGTGTGTGTGTGTGTGTGTGTGTGTGTGTGTGTGTGTGTGTGTGTGTGTGTGTGTGTGTGTGTGTGTGTGTGTGTGTGTGTGTGTGTGTGTGCAGGTTTATTCGTATTCGTGCAAGCCTATTAATGTGTGCTCACCACTCAACGCCAGACTCTGTAACTCACCCCCGGCCCCTCTCTTCCTTAACAATGACCCCAGTCAGATGTTTTGCTTGGGGTAGGTAGTACAGACAGTTGGGCTGGGCACACAGTCCATTCCAGATAAATCCTCGTCCTCGACTAAAATCCACTTTTTATGGTGAATCTCCAAAGAACAATTTCCAGGACTAGGTTTAATATTTGTCCAGGAATCCAGGCCATAGATTCCTCTGTTCTGTGTGTGTAAACAACAGGGCGATCCTAGCCTAGCACAGCTGGCCCTGATGGCACCATGTGTGACTTGTTTAACGCTTGTTTATGACTTATCGCCTCTGCGGCGAGGGGCACTCGAGTAACGCTGATTGTCTCTTTCATTATCCCGGCAGAGGGGAAATAACCAGAGCAACAATGGATTTCCCACCCTGGTGAATGACTTGTAATGAGAAAGATGGAGGAGAGGAACGATGGAGGGATGGGGCTGCCAGGGTGAGGAAGGATGAATGGGGTCAGGTTTGATACATCTCTAGGGGTGGACTAGCACAGTGCTACCACACGGATCTCATGAGCTTGCATAAATAGTGAAACATGTTTATACAGTCGTGACCAAAAGTTTTGAGAATGACACAAATATACATTTTCACAGTCTGCTGCCTCAGTTTGTATGATGGCAATTTGCATATACTCCAGAAAGTTATGAAGAGTGATCAGATGAATTGCAATAATTGCAAAGTCCCTCTTTGCCATGCAAATCAACTGAATCCCAAAACAACATTTCCACTGCATTTCAGCCCTGCCACAAAAGGACCAGCTGACATCATGTCAGTGATTCTCTCGTTAACACAGGTGTGAGTGTTGATGAGGACAAGGCTGGAGATCACTCTGTCATGCTGATTGAGTTTGAATAACATACTGGAAGCTTCAAAAGGAGGGTGGTGCTTGGAATCATTGTTCTTCCTCTGTCAATCATGGTTAACTGCCATCATCATTGCTTTGCACAAAAAGGGCTTCATAGGCAAGGATATTGCTGCCAGTAAGATTACACCTAAATCGGATCATCAAGAACTTCAAGGAGAGCGGTTCAATTGTTGTGAAGAAGGCTTCAGGGCTCCCAAGAAAGTCCAGCAAGCGCCAGGACCATCTCCTAAAGTTGATTCAGCTGTGGGATCGGGGCACCACCAGTACAGAGCTTGCTCAGGAATGGCAGCAGCCAGGTGTGAGTGCATCTGCACGCACAGTGAGGCGAAGACTTTTAGAGGATGGCCTGGTGTCAAGAAGGGCAGCAAAGAAGCCACTTCTCTCCAGGAAAAAGGGACAGACTGATATTCTGCAAATGGTATTGGACCGCTGAGGACTGGGGTAAATGCATTTTCTCTGATGAATCCCCTTTCCGATTGTTTGGGGCATCTGGAAAAAAGCTTGTCCGGAGAAGACAAGGTGAGCGCTACCATCAGTCCTGTGTCATGCCAACAGTAAAGCATCCTGCGACCGTTCATGTGTGGGGTTGCTTCTCAGCCAATGGAGTGGACTCACTCACAATTTTGCCTAAGAACACAGCCATGAATAAAGAATGGTACCAACACTTCCTCCGAGAGCAAATTCTCGCCACCATCCAGGAACAGTTTGGTGACGAACAATGCCCTTTCCAGCATGATGGAGCACCTTGCCATAAGTCAAAAGTGATAACTAAGTGGCTCAGGGAACAAAACAGTGATATTTTGGGTCCATGGCCAGGAAACTCCCCAGACATTAATTCCATTGAGAACTTGTGGTCAATCCTCAAGAGGCGGGTGGACAAACAAAAACCCACAAATTCTGACAAACTCCAAGCATTGATTATGCAAGAATGGGCTGCCACCAGTCAGGATGTGGCCCAGAAGTTAATTGACAGTATGCCAGGGCGGATTGCAGAGGTTTTGAAAAAGAAGGGTCAACACTGCAAATATTGACTCTTTGCATCAATTTCATGTAATTGTCAATAAAGGCCTTTGACACGTATGAAATGCTTATCAATATACTTCAGTATTCCATAGTAACATCTGACAGAAATATCTAAAGAAACTGGAGAAGCAAACTTTGTGGAAATTAATATTTGTGTCATTCTCAAAACTTTTGGCCACGACTGTATAACCTCACAAGATCAGTGTGGTAGTACGAGGCCAGGGTTGGACCACAGATAATACCTTCCGCCTACATCTATTCTCCCAGCTACATCTAAAGTGGACTAATCTCTACTGAAGGTGGCACTGTGGCCTGTTTTGGCCTGGGGCCTGGGGCCTGCTCTGTCAGAGGCTAAATTGGTGCCTCCTGAAAGCTGGCGGAGAGATAGTGAGACATGGAGGTGGAGGGGGGAAAAGAACAACTGATGAGGAGAAAAATGGAGGAGAGAGAGAGGAGAGGGTAGAGTCAGTGGCAGAGGACTGAACAGGTGGCGTCCTGGACTGCTGTTGCACTTTATGTAAACTAAAGCCAGGTGTGTGTGTGTGTGTCTGTGTGTGTGTGCCTGCGTGTGTGTGTTCGTGTGGTGTGTGTGTGTGTGTGGTGTGTGTGTTTGTTGTAGGACTACCAGCTAGTTAGTGTGTCCATCAGCTTCTGACCTGCCTGGCTGAGATCCTCAAGGGACGAAGCCAAGTCTAGATGTGTCTGCGTGAGTCTGCATATTCATGCTTGCCTGTGTGCCTTCTTGCGTATGTGTTTGTGTGTGATTTTGTGCCTATGCATCTCTGTGCGCTATTAACTCAACGCTAGAATCTGTCACTCACCTCCCCAGTGACAGGCCTCAAATGGTCAAGCTGTCTAACTCGCTCTGCTTATCACAAGTGTCTCACCTTTGACCCATGTCACTTAATGGCCCTTTGTCTTCCTCAACAGTGAACCCAGTTATATTTGTAGTTTGGTGTAGTACAGGCAGTCGTGCTGGGCACACACACACACACACACACACACACACACACACACACACACACACACACACACAAGCAGACTGCTCAACTCCGTTAAGCTGAGCCATAGATTCCTGACAGACATTCTACTTCACACACACAGACCTGGGGATTGAGGCTTGTCCTTGAAGGGGGGGGGGGGGGGGCTAAATCAATAGCCTCATGGGAAAGGGGTTATCTCTCTCTCGCCCTCTCCTCGCTCCTTTCTATCTGCTCTCTCTCTCCCTCTCCCCACCTGCATTTTACTTGATCATTAAGATTTTGCCCAAGGTAGATATAAAGCTGATATATGGCCTAGTGTTTAAGATTGTTGGGCCAATAACTGAAAGGTCGCTGGTTCGAATCCCTGAGCCAACTAGGTGAAAAGTCTGTCGATGTGTCGTTAACCAAGGCACTTAACCCTAATTGCTCTGGATCAAAGTATCTGCTAAATGATTAACATGTAATAAATTCCCTGGTTTTCCAGAAATCTTGGTTGGATAATTCCAGATTTCCTGCTATTTCCGTACAGATTCTAGGAATCCTCCAACTGCGATTTCAGGGAATACCAGGGAATTTATGGACATTTGAGTTTCTCAATGTATGTCTAGAATATGGGAGAGTAATTACACACGCACTAAAAGTCAAAAATAATGTAATGAATGGCAGATAGGCTATGTCAGCTCTAACACAAGTTACATTCGCTGTTTTTCCCAACCAAAAGCAACGGATGGACTGATACTGTGGAGAGGACTGGAGAGTGTGATAGCTAAGTCAAGAATCCTGTCAGCTGTGAGTGCCAATTCGCAGTACACAAGCTCCAAAATGGCCACCAAGTTGCATCACCCTGCCCAGGTGTTTCCCACGCTACACAGACAGTGGCTTGAAATGAGTCACTCTTTCTCTCTCAGTTTCATCAGTTGTTATGATGATGGAAAGGGGGGGTTTTAGTATAAATGAGACACAGATGGCTAGCCAGAGGAGAGCAGAGGAGAGGTGGGGAGGGGAGGGGAGAGGAGAGAGCGGGTTAGAGAGGGAGGGAAAGAGAAGAGGAGAGGGGAGGGGGAGAAAGAAAGAGAGAAAGGTGGGAAGAAGCTTCTTCAGCAGCAGTGGGTGGGTGGTATAGACAAAAAAGCTGACTAGTGTATTGGAGTAGGAATCAGCAGTATAGGATGTACAGCGAGGTGAGACAGTTTAGCTGAGGTTGGGGCAAACTAGATCGCCCAGAGAGACACTCGTAGGCAGAAGTCTCAGCAGCAGCTAAATCAAAAAGAAGTGTGTGTGTGTGTGTGTGTGGGCGTGCGCGTGTGTGTGTACTTGCGGGGGGGGGGGGGGGGCTAGAGATACTTCCGGTCAGACTTGGCAAGTTTCCTCCCTCACTCCGCTCACTCCGTTTCCTCCCTCACTCTGTTTCCTCCCTCACTGCGTTCCCTCCCTCACTGTGTTCCCTCCCTCCCTTCCATAAGGCGAAAACACAAATCACAGTGACGGCTCCGGTTTGAAGGTTAATGGCACTCTGCGATTTACGGCCTTTTTGGTTTGTTTGTGCGGAAGTCGGAAGTGTTTTTTTTTTGTTTTCCTACGAGGAGTCTATTATGTCACGACGCGAGCAGCGCTGTCCTCCTGTGATCTTAGGCCTTGAGGATGTCTTTGTTGGCTGCGTGTTGCGTTCTGCCACTCTGGTTCCACTAAGCACTTTGCCGAATATTTAAGCATTCACTTCATTCATTGTACTTTCATGACTTCTCTCTTGATTTATAGTTGGGCTTGGGAAGGGGGGAGGAAAACAAATCCATTCCAACGCGGTCACGTTTAATTCCCTTTATCATTTCTCAACCGGAATGAGTGAAATTGCTCCTTTACCATCAGCAACTTTGCTCATTAAGCGTCTCGGAGAACATTTAGCTATTTCTATTTAAAAACCCTAGCCCTGCACAAATTTTCCCAATAGCCTATTTTACGCTAATCCAGTAAGTGGATTAAACTGAATTAAAAAAAGATTAATTTTAGAGAGAAAAAAAGGAAAACTGTTTTTGTAGCACCTTTTATGTTTGGTGTATAATAACCAGCCCCAGTGTTTTTAATACGTTTATGTGTATTTTTGTCTGATTTACCTTTCTGACTTAAGCTTCTAATTGATTTTCGTCACTTCACGGTGAACAGAGAAGAGAGAGAGAGAGAGAGAGAGAGAGAGAGAGAGAGAGAGAGAGAGAGAGAGAGAGAGGGCTCTGAGTAGAATGACAATAATATCACACAGCGTGTTTGCCGGGGGTTTCAGGGGCATATCCACTAGCACATAAAATCTTTGTTGTTGTTGTCGTTTTTCCCCCTCCCTCCCCTCATTCTCATTAGACGTGCTTCTTCTTCACCAGTGATCCAGAGCCCAAATTCAACCTCCTCTCCAAATTCATCCCTCTTATTGTGTTTGTTTCATCATGCCTCTCTGAATATTTTATATGTATTTCAACAGCCGCTCTGAGAATATTATGTCATGTTTTTCTCTTTTCTTTATGCATCAGAAGGTTTTTGCGAGTGCCTCTCGTCTTGTTGTACTGACCCCCTTTTCTCCTCTGAAATGAGACGACGGCTCAGTGTAGACAGATAATGAGTACAAGCTGTAGACTGAGGCGCTTGCTGCTGAATCTGAAATTGTGAAGGCGGCACGACATAAGTCGAGTGAGTCTATCTACGCGGATTGGATACTGTGTGTGTGTGTGTGTGTCTGCGCGCGCATGTGTGTGTGTGCGCGTGCATGTGTCCCTAGTGTCCACTTGACAGTGAAAAGGGAACTGGCCGGCTCTAATCAGACTGGGTCAAACAAGGTCGTGTCAATCCACCTAAATATTGTTTTGTTCTCTCAGTTTGTTCTCTGTCAGGTGGTTTAAGCGTAACCTATTGATTCAGCTGTTATTGCTCAAGCAGAACCACAGCATTAAAACAATTATTAAAGGCCCAGTGCAGTTGAAAAACATGCCTTACCTGTGTTTTATAGGTTTCCACACTATGAGGTTGCAAAAACACTGTGAAATTGTGAAAATTATGATAACGCTCTTTTAGTTTAAGAGCTATTTGAAAAGCCTGTTCCAAACCTTTATGCCAATAACAGCTAGTTTTCTGTTTTCACCTCACCACTCAGATCATTTCCAGACAGTCCTAGCAAAATTATTGCTTGTTACCCAGAAATGATTTGATATTGAGATAAAAATGGCTGCATTGGACCTTTAAACATTGCCTGCATCAGATCATCACGATTCGTCTGAAGATGATTATGTAGCTGTCCCACTCAACATGAATATATTCGGCACGATTGCCCTGGCATTTATTCAAATTCAACACCCCTCCTGTGAATGCACAAAGAACATACAGATACTCCGTTGGCAACGCTTGCCAAACTAATATTCCCGCTAAATGCCAGCCATTGTTATTGTCGGAGTTCGCAACTTTTTGTTTTGCAGCCTTTTGTTTTGGCAATGAATTTCCAGTCCCTCATCAGCAACCTGTTAACTTGAGTGGCTGTCAACCAGAGCTAGCGTACTAGCATGCTAGCACTGACAGATTAATAGGTGAATGGCTGCCAATCAAAGCTAGCACATTAGCATCCTAGCACTCACGCGGTGATAGATGACAGACAGCCGCTCTCTTGGTAGTGTAGCCAAGGTGCAACTGCTAATTGGCGTGCGAAGGGCACTCGGGCGCCCCATCCCTGTGGTACCAGATTTCTGGTGACATCTCGTCTTTTTCTCGAGAGGCTACATTGACAGAGGCTGGGACCCTCCCTTCAGAAGATGTATTTGACACGCAGAGTGTGTCTCCTTGGTTTGAGAATAGAACACCCACACATTGTCTTACATAGACACACACACGTCTCTTTCGGTATTCCACCTTTCTCTCAAACCAATGTGCCCGTTCCACCCCAGGGGGAAAGATACACTTTAGAGGGATGTTTTTTCAGACATTTCTCTTGTTTTTCACCTTTGTTTATCCTTCTCTCTCTCTCTCTCTCTCTCTCTCTCTCTCTCTCTCTCTGTCTGTTTCTCACACACACACTGAGGAAGGCACCTGCTGCAACGCTGTAGCAGGACATGTTGCCTAAAATATAAAAATAAATTAAGTGAGTGCACCCGAGTCAAGTAAGTTCTGGTCGCCATTCTTATTGTTATCTCCTTTCCCTCCCTCCCTCTCCCTCCCTTCTTCCAGTCATGCCCCGTTTCGCTGAACAAGTGGAGGTGGCCATCGAGGCACTGAGCACAAACCCCCCACAGACCTTCGAGGAGAACGAGTTCATCGACGCGTCCCGCCTGGTCTACGACGGCGTGCGTGACATCCGGAAAGCCGTTCTTATGATCAGGGTGGGTCCACTTCCTCATTTCCTCCTCTCCCGCTTCTCAAAGCATGCTGGGAACAGACTCCGTATATAATTACACAGGGCTATTCCTATTATAGTACACTACTTTTGACCAGAGCCCATAAAAAGTAGTGCGCTATATAGGAATATGGGTGCCAATTGAGACACTCTTTTTCTCTCATTGACATCAATGCATGACCAAGTGTACATAAGGATTCGCACCTATGACTGCCGAAATGTCCATTTTCAACAACATCAAAAATCTCCAATTCTAAGAATGTGTCCTGCGTGAGGTCACATGAAATGTCCATTTTCCCAAGATGAAACACAAACAATCTCCCTGATTTGATGTTAGCGAGTAAGAAATTAAATAACATGGAAATTAAATTACAAAGAACTTTACGGTTCATAAGAAATCAAATCAAATCAAATTGTATTGGTCACATACACATGGTTAGCAGTAGTTATTGCGAGTGTAGCGAATTGTTATGCTTCTAGTTCCGACAATGCAGCATTATCTGGGGCGGCAGGTAGCCTTGTGATTTTAGCGTTGGGCCGGTAACCGAAAGGTTGCTGGATCGAATCCCAGAGCTGACAAATTAAAAGTCTATTGTTCTGCCTGAACAAGGCGGTTAACCCACTATTACTGTCATTGTAATAAGAACTTGTTAACTGACTTGCCTAGTAAAATAAAGGTAAAAAAATCTAACATGTGTTGTGGTATTTTCCTGTTTACTAAATGAGGAGAGTTTACAAACCACGTTCCATTTGGCACGTTCCATTTTCTGGAGTGGACATATAGCAGATGTCTGCGGACGTGTGTACGTGTGTGTTTGAGTGTGTGTTTGAGTGTGTGTGTGTGTGTGTGTGTGTGTGTGTCAGAGTTATATTTAAACTTCATATTTAATAAAATGAGCTACCTTTGACTCTCAGATCAATTCAGTGTCTATAAATGAATTCTGAGAGTGCCTATAAGATAATATTTTATAGCCAAGATACACCCCTCTCAACTTACATGACGAACCACAGATCTCAGAAACTTCACAAAGGGCCTTTTACTTGAGAGATGAGTATCCTGTTAGCCAGGTAGCATTAGCTATAAATTATCGTTCAGTTTGGTCTCTAAAACAAGATTCTAATCTCGTTCCAGGTACTTCATAGTACCAAAACATTAGCTCACTATCTTTAGGCTTTATTGGCCAAAGACATCGTAAATCTCCTCTGTCAGTGCTACCTCATAGAGGCCCATCCTCAGTGGAACACACACACGCAATATTCGACAGCTTCTATTCTGTCGAATAAACCAACCATTCTAATGCAATACAAAGATTATAAAATAATCTTACAAGCACTATAGCATAATCTTGCAATTTTCCACGACATCTCCCCATCATATGGTTTAACAGATACATTCACATATGAAGACAATGTTCCATTCCGACCTCTCCCCTCTCTGGGCCCCAAGTGACTTTTCCCTAGAGAAAAATGCAACTGGCGACAGTATAGTCCAAAAAGAGACATTCTAATGACAAGTATCTCACATAAGCATATTATGAAAGTAAATAAAACATCTTATGTATCTATGTTACCTAACTCATTCTGATTCAGCTACGACACATGTAATCTAACAATTCCACAACAACTACCTAATAACCACAAATCTAAATAATGGATTAGGAATATGACTGAGTGGCATAAGCAAGATGCAATAGATGGTATAAAATAGAGTATATACATATGAGATGAGTAATGCAAGATATGGAAACCTTATTAAAGTGACTAGTGATCCATTTATTGAAGTGGAAAAGGATTTCAAGACTGGTTCTAGGCAGCAACCTCTCTGTGCTAGTGATGGCTGTTTAACTGATGGCCTTGAGACAGAAGCTGTTTTTCAGTCTCTCGATCCCAGCTTTGATGCATAGGACATAACACTTTAGGGCTGGTTAGAATAGACCAACTCAGTGGCCTTGTGGTTACAGTATCCACCCTGAGATTGGAAGGTTGAGGGTTCAATCCCTGGTTGAGTCATACCAAAAACTCTAAAAATGGTACACGATACCTCTCTGCTTGGCACTCAGCATTACGGACATGGATTGGGGGTATGACCTAGAGATAGACTAACTTCCTGTCCAAGGGGATGCTACAAAAAAATGGAATTAGGCTGCTACCCTACAGGCTCCTCTGACAAGACTTGTTTACTTGTAACATAATACTGTAAGACTAGTTCCAGGCTAGACTTCTGTATCGATGTTACAACAAAGCCTATTACAAAGTAATTTTGTAGACTCAGCCACACCGCACTGTATCCACTATGGTAGGCCTAATAGATGTTGTTTGTCTAGTGTTTTATCTCTTTTCATACCCTCCTCTTCTCCCAATACCACCATGCAAATTTGTGTATTCAACTTTGGACTGCTGGAAGGTTTCCCAGTGCAGTTGCGAGAGAAATCTAATTACGTGGAAATAATTTGATGTTGGTAAATAATGTAAAACAGGGGCTTTGAACTGGCCCGAGACTGACCCACCAGCCTCATAATCTATTTCCAAGTTAAATTACTCTTGGAGGCTTGGAGGACTATCTATGATTTCTCGTCATTGTGTAGCCTAACTTCCGTAATACAATGTGTCGCCTTTCATATGAAACGTCTGAAGAATGTTTTTGTGGTGTGTTTTTTGCTCCCGTGTAAGCTGGTGTACATGGATTTCTTTAGAAAATGATTTCTTTAGAATCTGCTGCCAGGGCCTCGTTGTACCCTACAACAGCAATGGATTATGGGGGCAATTCTCCATGGTGTTCATTTCAGAAGTTGAGTATGGTCGGGTGTGTGTGTAGAGGGTTAATTAAATAGCATTCCACACGCACACAAACGCACACGCGCGCGCACACACACACACACACACACACACACACACACACTCAAACACACACTCAAACACACACATACACACGTCCGCAGACATCTGCTATATGTCCACTCCAGAAAATGAAACGTGCCACGCAATTCAACTAAAACAAGGCTTCAATGTTCACGCTCATTTTCACACACAAAGGGAGCACACATCCATTCTTCGAGGAACAAAGGGGAAATAATTAACCTGCAGGAGATGCAAGCAGTCAAACCCCATCCAGGTTGCGTCCCAAATGGCACCCCATTCCCTTTTATAGTGCACTACTTTTGATCAGGGCTCATAGTGCTCTGGTCAAAAGTCGTGCATTATATAGGGAATGGGCTGCCATCAAATAAAATACAATTGTATTCATCGCATGCTTTGTAAACAACAGGTGTGGACTAACAGTGAAATGCTTGCTCATGGCCTCTTCCCGACAATGTAGAGAAAAATAAAATAGAGAAATAATAGAAAAGTACAACACGTAATAATAGACACACAATGAGTAACGATCGGTCATAGGAAACGATGGTGAAAGCATGAGGTCCAAAAAGCTCAGATCAGCGCAGAAACACACACTGAATAGCAGAACTGGTCAGGAGCTCGTTGAACAGCCGCTCCAAGCGCCGTCTCCCATGTATATGGAACGCACACACATCGCAGTCTTCTCCTCGTCTTCCTCTATGTACCACGCAAAGAACGGATGTGCGAGATATTGATATTGTCGGATATAGAGTCTGTTATCATGCCTGCCCTTGTGTCGTGTAGAGGCGCACAACTGTAACGTCTTCATGTTTGTGTGGTGGATTTGCGAGAAATTCGGTTTGTTTTCGAGAGAAGCAGGTATTAAACCATCTTTTCAGACGAGTGGCCTCTTCAGCTTGTAGAGGAGGTTGTTATGTCTGGAGACGAGGACTGTATAGATGATGTTTACAGTGTTGCCATGACGGTAGACATGTCGTTGACAAACAGACAGACAGGTGGGCGACTGAGCCACTCATCCCGGCCTTCTCCTCAGCTAACTGCCTCCCGATTGGCCCGGAAGCCCCAGATCCCTGCTCTTCATTGGTCGAACACATTAACCGATTAGTCCCTGAGTCCTGCCAGTCTAGAACATCTGTCTCGTCCTCACCCTGTCTCGTTGTGAGATAGCAGTTGACAACAAGTTGAAGACTGAAGAAGAAAAAAATCGAAATCACAGAATCTCTTGAGGCCATTTACCCTTCCCGCCCTTTTCTCTTTGTGCCGTTTGATCCCACGATTTCAGGCAGCTTTATAATGCTCTTATGGTGCGTGGTGTCTTAAAAACAATGATGCAAGGGACTTGAAATCAGAGTGTATAAAGCATATAAAAAAAGGGGTCTGAATAATTCAACACAAGGAGATCTGACTTGCTGTTAGTTGTGTGACATCTCCTGCCAGCCACCCCTCGCGTGACGGTAAGGCCTATCTGCCCTCAGACTCTGGCTGAGAATAGACTCAACCCAGGACACGGAAGCTGAAGAAGAAGTGTGTGAGTGAGAAGTACAGTAGAGGGAGAGTGGAGATAGAGATGTGTCTGAGGACTGATCTACCAAAAAAAATCTGTGTTGTGTGACACTGCAGCTGTTGGTCTAACAGTCATCATGTTTTTATCTCTCTCTCCTACATCTTCTATTTCTCTTCTTATGCCCCACACACCTTTCCCTTCTCTCCCTAATACTTTCTCCTTCTTTCTCTCTCCTACCCCTTTTGCATCCCCCCTCTCTATCCCCTATCTCTTCCCCCCCCTCTCTCTTTTCCCTCTCCATCCCCTCTTCACCTTTCTCTGTAGACACCTGAGGAGCTGGAAGATGACTCAGACTTTGAGCAGGAGGACTACGACGCTCGCAGCAGGACCAGCGTCCAGACGGAGGACGACCAGCTCATCGCCGGACAGAGCGCCAGGGTGAGTGGAACTCTCGAACCAGATCTCGAACCCCACTAGAGCCATACACTAGAACCCCAGTCCAGAACCTGCTCTGGAACATTCCATAGCTCGCTGCATAGGAACATGATTATGGTTGAGTCGGAAATGGGACCCAATATCGCGCACTACTTTTGAGTCAAGAGGTGCCCTGCGTAGGGAATAGGGTGCCATTTCCGATGTGCCCAAGGATACCCCTATTTATCACAAAGGTCTTTCACATTGTCCTTCCCTGCACAGTTCCAGCAACTCTGGTGGATTCGTAACCAGGTCAGCAAGGTAAACCTAGGCTTGGCTCAGTTTAGCTCATGCTCAGTAATGTGAAAAGGGTATTGTTGTAGTGAGTCATATTGTAAGTCGGCCTTCCCTTTCATTACCCAAAGCCTCTTGTTGCACCACTTCAATTTCTCTCTTGTTCAACATAACATCTTAATATCACAGGATTCCATCATACGGAGAATGAAAAGTACATTGAAATGATCATAGCCTAGTTTGATTGTTTTGAAATGACTAAAGCATGATCCCACTCGGGGGGAGAGACGGGTGTAAAATTGCGAGCGCAAATGAAGCCGTGGCAATTACCGTATCCCCCCTCCGATATTACCGGGAATGCACACTCGACCCGTGCCAAGCCTGGATGGTGCCAGTGATCACATGGGGCTTTGGGCTTTGTGCACATTAGTGTTTTTTTCCATGTATTATTTGTACACAGGGGCACTGCTTAAAGTACATTAAAGGGTATCAGTGCTTACCACCCCTACAGCAGGGAGAGTGGTTGGCTGCTGAGGTTGGATTGTGGAATGCCGGGTGGTAGGAAAAGGTTTGGCCTCATGCCTCCCCTCATCCTGAGAGGCCTGCTGCTGCTAGGAAGCCTTCCTCAAAGTCGGAGGGAGTCCGGGAGACAGAGAAAGAGAGTCTGTGTGAGAGAGAAAGAGTGTGTGTGTGACACAGAGAGAGAAAGAGTGTGTGTGAGAGAGAGAAAGAGTGTGAGTGAGAGAGAGAAAGAGTGTGTGTGAGAGAGAGAAAGAGTGTGTGTGAGAGAGAGAAAGAGAGTCTGTGAGAGAGAAAGCGTGTGTGTGTGAGAGAGAGAAAGAGTGTGTGTGAGAGAGAGAAAGAGTGTGTGTGAGAGAGAGAAAGAGTGTGTGTGAGAGAGAGAAAGAGTGTGTGAGAGAGAGAAAGAGTGTGTGTGAGAGAGAGAAAGAGTATGTGAGAGAGAGAAAGAGTGAGTGTGAGAGAGAAAGAGTGTGTGTGAGAGAGAGAAAGAGTGTGTGAGAGAGAGAAAGAGTGTGTGAGAGAGAAAGAGTGTGTGTGAGAGAGAGAAAGAGTGTGTGTGAGAGAGAGAGAGAAAGAGTGTGTGTGAGAGAGAAAGAGTGTGTGTGTGAGAGAAAGAGTGTATGTGAGAAAGAGAAAGAGTGTGTGTGAGAGAGAAAGAGTGTGTGACAGAGAGAAAGAGTGCATGTGAGTGAGAGAAAGAGTGTATGTGAGAGAGAGAAAGAGTGTGTGTGAGAGAGAGAGAGAGAGAGAGAGAGAGAGAGAGAGAGAGTTGGCATTATGAATGGGAAATGGATTGGAGAGGGGAAACACTGAAATTAAACCAAAGCCTGTTGGCACCAACCGGCCTCATAAACACACACACCACCACTATATCTCTCTCCAAACTAACCCATCAAAAAGTTAAAAGGAGGTGAAAACAAACAGAGAGAACGGTTATGTCAAACTCCATGATTATAACAACTAACTTTGGCCATAAGGTGGGTACAGCATTGTACTTTTGGGAGCATAAACAGCCGTTGTTCTGGGACACTGGTATGGGGTCTGGCAGGGGCTCCAGTGCCTGTTTCGCCAGGGTGAGAAGTGGGTACAGTTGGGTCTCATCGAATCCCACTGAGTCGTCCCACGGTGTCCCGTGGCTCACACACGCGCACACACACGCGCACCCACACACACACACGACCTCCTGCAGCGAAGGCCATCTGAGCTCAAACGCATCACACACAAGTGCCTACGCAACTCCTGCTGCTGGTTAGTTTGAGGTGCATGCTCCCGAGTCTCATGTTGAAAATGGATGCCACTTGAAATGAATCGGTGCTGTTCATTTAGAAATGTAGACATGCACATGATATATAGACATGCTTGCTATCACACTCACACACACACACACACACACACACACACGTGCGCACACACGCACACACACACGTGCAGTATATTTGCTGATAAACCCAAACACGTAGACTCACATTTTCACATAAAAACTACATACATAAAAGATGCGGTTAGCCTGGACACGGGTGTCCTGCCCACGGGTGTCCTGCCCACGGGTGTCCGGCCCACGGGTGTCCGGCCCACGGGTGTCCGGCCCACGGGTGTCCTGCCCACGGGTGTCCTGCCCACGGGTGTCCTGCCCACGGGTGTCCTGCCCCTAACCTGTCATGTCACGGTAAACCCTGTTTACCTTCTCCCGGGTCACGCGAAGTGCACAATGGTACACCACAGCGTGTGTTGTTATTAGACGAGACAAGAGGAAAGGTGATCGGCCATCTTCTGTGTCTTCTCAGTGTGAGCCGACATGGCGAGCATGTCCAGGTTTACACCCACTGTTCCTGTCACGCTGGGCATGTGTAAGGGTATCATGCAGCACACACCGCGCTGACACGAGGTCAGCTACTCCCCACTGGGCAAGAACTGCTTCAATCGACAGTGTTTTCACATCATTTCAACCCCCCCCCCCCCCCCCCCCCCCAAAAAAAAATACATCTATGTGAAGACGTTGAATCAATGTGGAATTAGATTTGCAAGGCGTTATCAACATAAGGGAATTATGTCATTTTTTCCACCCACTTTGAACTTAAATCCAGTGAAAGGGTGGACTGTTTGCTTGATTTCATGTTGAATTCACGTTAGTTGACAATTCAACCGAATGTACATCCAAACTAGACGTTTAACTGACATCTGTGCCCAGTGGGTCTCTCTTTGCGTCAAACACACACAAACCACACGACACCAGGTTAGCCTCCCACTCACTCTTTCTTTCCCTCCCTCTGTCTCTATCTCACATTCTGACACTACGGGTGTGATGCAACGGAAATGTCTGATCAATTTGACTGCACAACAATTATTACACTGCCATTGTGTTGCTTCTCCAGTGTGAACAAGACTTTATTTCTCTTCCTTTTGGTCTCTCTGCCCCCCCCCCATTGTTCCTCGAGTGGCTCTTCCTGGTTGTCACAACACACAGGAGATGGCCCCTCTCTCTCTCTTTTTGTTCTCCACTTACACAGAGACAGAGAGTCACACACATACTCACACAGAGACAGAGAGACACACACATACTCACACAGACAGAGAGACACACACATACTTACACAGAGACAGAGACATACATATACTCACACAGAGACAGAGACACACACATACTCACAGAGACAGAGAGACACACACATACTTACACAGAGACAGAGAGACACACACATACTTACACAGAGACAGAGAGACACACATACTTACACACAGACAGAGACACACACATACTCACACAGAGACAGAGATACACACATACTTACAAAGAGACAGAGACACACACATACTTACACAGAGACAGAGAGACACACACAGAGACAGAGAGACACACACATTCTTACACAGAGACAGAGAGACGCACATACTTACACAGAGACAGAGAGACACACACAGAGACAGAGAGACACACACATACTTACACAGAGACAGAGAGACGCACATACTTACACAGAGACAGAGAGACGCACACATACTCACAGAGAGACAAACACACACATACTCACACAGAGACAGAGAGACACACATACGTACACAGAGACAGAGAGACACACACATACTTACACAGAGACAGAGAGACGCACACATACTCACAGAGACAGAGAGACACACACATACTCACAGAGAGACAAACACACACATACTTACACAGAGACAGAGAGACGCACATACTTACACAGAGACAGAGAGACACACACATACTCACAGAGACAGAGAGACACACACATACTTACACAGAGACAGAGAGACACACACATACTTACACAGAGACAGAGAGACACACACATACTCACAGAGACAGAGAGACACACACATACTTACACAGAGACAGAGAGACGCACATACTTACACAGAGACAGAGAGACACACACATACTCACAGAGAGACAAACACACACATACTCACTCAGAGACGGAGAGACACACGCTCACACATAGAGACGCGCACATAAACTCAGCGAAAAAACGTCCCTTTTTCAGGACCCTGTCTTTCAAAGATAATTCGTAAAAATCCAAATAACTTCACAGATCTTCATTGTAAAGGGTTTAAACACTTGTTTCCCATGCTTGTTCAATGAACCATGAACGATTAATGAACATGCACCTGTGGAACGGTCTTTAAGACACTAACAGCTTACTGACGGTAGGCAATTAATGTCACAGTTATAAAAACTTAGGACACTAAAGAGGCCTTTCTACAGGCTCTGAAAAACACCAAAAGAAAGATGTCCAGGGTCCCTGCTCATCTGCGTGAACGTTCCTTAGGCCTGCTGCAAAGAGGCATGAGGACTGCAGATAGGCCAGGGCAATGCATTGCAATGTCCGTACTGTGAGACGGCTAAGACCAAGCTTCATGGAGACAGGACGGAAAGCTGATCATCCTCGCAGTGGCAGACCATGTGTAACAACACCTGCGGGACAGGTCCAGGATGGCAACAACATCCTATGGGCACAAACCCACCATCGCTGGACCAGACAGGACTGGCAAAAAGTGCTCTTCACTGACAAGTTCCGGTTTTGTCTCACCAGAGGTGATGGTCGGATTCGCGTTTATCGACGAAGGAATGAGCGTTACACCGAGGCCTGTATTCTGGAGCGGGATCGATTTGGAGGTGGAGGACTGGGCTTGTTGTCATTGCAGGCAATCTCAACGTTGTGCGTTACGGGGAATACATCCTCCTCCCTCATGTGGTACCCTTCCTGCAGGCTCATCCTGACATGACCGTCCAGCATGACGATGCCACCAGCCATACTGCTTGTTCTGTGCGTGATTTTCTACAAGACAGGAATGTCAGTGTTCTGCCATGGCAAGCAAAATCCCATTGAGCACATCTGGGACCTGTTGGATCGGAGGGTGAGGGCTAGGGCCATTCCCCCCAGAAATGTCCAGGAACTTGCAAGTGCCTTGGTGGAAGAGTGGGGTAACATCTCACAGCAAGAACTGGCACATCTGGTGCAGTCAATGAGTAGGAGATGCAATTCAGTACTTAATACAGCTGGTGGCCACACCAGATACTGACTGTTACTTTTTTGATCCCCCCCCCCCCCCTTTTGTTCAGGGACACATTATTACATTCCTGTTAGTCACATGTCTGTGGAACAGTTTATGTCTCAGTTGTTGAATCTTTTTATGTTCATTCAAATATTTACATATGTTAAGTTTGCTGAAAATAAACGCAGTTGACAGTGAGAGGACGTTTCTTTTTTTGCTTACACGCAAACACACACAGAGAGACACGCACACACACACACAAAGCCCTTGATAGGTCAGCCATAAAATTGATCTCGCTAGTGTCTGGGCATTTTATTTCAAATGAAACAAATTAAAGTCATTTCGCGATGCCCCTGCCTGTGAAGAAACCCAGAAAGCGCCGTGTCTAATCCCTGCCGAGCCGTCGAGTGTATTGGCACGTGCTCTATAGGATGGGATTTGCCACTGCGCTAAGCTCCCAAGGCCCGCTCTTGTTGTTATCAGTAAGCAGAGGAAGGGATTTTGGGATAAGTGAATTCTGGAGAGTGGGAGAAGAAGAAAATATTCTCGCCTAGTACCCCCCCACCCCTCCTATTGTGACATCCCAATTGGCCCCTGTGTTTCTTTGTAAATCACCATTGAGAAAGTTTGAGGACTAAGCGAACCTTTTGAGCCGCCATCTTCATGTCATTGACAGTTGGGGTAGACTCCCTTTAATTCAGCGGAGGAATTGGAACCAGACCTGTGAAGTTGTTTGTACACTTTCTACAGTAATGGTAAACACTTAATTGATCGAAGTAAGAGGTGACACAGTTAAGCAACAGTTGACCTATTTAAGTAGACTTCATCACAAACCACATATTAAAGTTGGTTTGTTATGTGTATTGTGGGAACTCCTAAATATGATACCAAAATGCAAATTCCCATAAGGCTTCGCTGTTTGGGGTTGTGACTCTCCAATTAGACTCGATAAAGATGTGTGACAGCTGTACAGCCAGAGCTGGCCATGTTGCCAACCTTTTTTTCTACCTCTGCTTTTTGTCTTTGTTGTGTTTGCAGTTGCTAGCTGACCAAGATCCTTTATGTTTCATTTTAGTTGTTTAGTTTTCACTGTGGTTCACTGTCATTGACTGACATGTCCTGTATCAGTATGAGTAAATGGCCTTCCAGATTCAAGCTAGACCAGGTCTGGTCATAGTGCCCCCGGAGAAAGGTGAACTTGGTTGGGAAGAACTTCTTTCAACTGCCTGCTTCCCTCTAAAGGGGGTAGCTCAAAATGTCTGCCTCCAAAAAAGACTCCACACCCCAAAAGGCTTTGCTGCTGTGACCAAGTTGCAAGTGATGTTGCTGATTGATTTATTAGTAGTGTAGCTCTCCATTTGAACATACTAAGTTAAGGTGTGGAACTAAACAGCCAGCAGGAAACTAGAGACGACTGTACAACCATTAAGGTTAATTGTCAGATCCAACAGAAGATCTCTTTGTTTCTTGGGACCTAGGACTAATATCTCTGTTTTGTCCAAGTTTAAAAGTAAAACATGTTCCGCCATCCACTTCCTTATGTCTGAAACACAGGCTTCCAAGGAGGGCAATTTTGGGGCTTCTCCATGTTTCATCGAAATGTACAGCTGTGTAGCATACGCATAGCGGTGAAAGTTAACATTATATTTCCGAATTACATCACCAAGAGGTAAAATCGCTAGCATCGCAGTGCTAGCTGTGACACCAGGGACTCTGGGTTCGCGCCCAGGCTCTGTCGCAGCCGGCCGCGACTGGGAGGTCCATGGGGCAACGCACAATTGGCCGTGGCGTCGTCCGGGTTAGGGAGGGTTTGGCCGGTAGGGATATCCTTGTCTCATCGTGCACTAGCGACTCCTGTGGCGGGCCGGGCGCAGTGCACGCTAACCAGGTCGCCAGGTGCACGGTGTTTCCTCCAACACATTGGTGCGGCTGGCTTCCGGGTTGGATGCGCGCTGTGTTAAGAAGCAGTGCGGCTTGGTTGGGTTGTGTTTCGGAGGACGCATGGCTTTCGACCTTTGTCTCTCCCGAGCCAGTACGGGAGTTGTAGCGATGAGACAAGATAGTAAATACTAACAATTGGATACCACAAATTTGGGGAGAGAAAAAAAGGAAAAAAATATATATATAGTGAATAAAATAGTGATCCTAAAACGTAACCTTGAGGAACACTGAAATGTACAGTTGATTTCTCAGAGGAAAAACCATCCACAGAGGCAAGCTGATATCTTTCCCGACAAATAAGATCTAAACCAGGCCAGAACTTGTCCTTGTAGACCAATTTGGGTTTCCAATCTCTCCAAAAGAATGTGGTGATCGATGGTATCAGTAGCAGCACTGAGGTCTAGCAGTGCGAGGACAGACGCAGAGCCTCGGTCTGACGCCATTAACAGGTAATTTACCACCTTCATGAATGCAGTCTCAGTGCTATGATGGGGTCTAAAAACCAGACTGAAGTGTTTCGTATACATTGTTTGCGCCCTGAGTTCGCTGCGCAACAGCTTTTTCTAAGATATTTGAGAGGGTTGGGAGTATGGTAGTGTTGAAATCTACCATGTATGTCAATGTATTCCTAGCTCCAAAATTAAGATTAAGTATTGCATTCAGATGTATAGAGGAGTGATGAGAAAACTCAATGAATCTTTCACAGTTTATCCAGATCCAATACACCTCGGTGTAAGGGTTTGTGCTTCAACAAACACCTTGACAATACATGTACATTACAATACATTAGATTGGTTGACATGGGAAGGTTTCTATCTCGTCACCACAACCAATAATTCTAGAGCTCACGGTTGAAAACTACTGATGTTTAACATGATGTTTAACAGAGTGATAACCTCTAATATTTTAAAATACGTGGTTCGATCTGGTCAACAACTCAGGTTTCAGAATGTCTTGGTCAGCAACTTCACTGGTGGGGAATAAGCAGCAAAGAGGGATTTCTCTGTCAGCTTGTCCACGGCCGTTTTCAGTGTGGTTTCTGATTTCTGAACAGGAGTGAGGATTTCAACACAGTACATACATTCTGCTGATTCACACAGTGCATACATACACTGTAATATATCAAATATACTGGAGAAATACACTACCGTTCAAAAGTTTGGGGTCACTTAAAAATGTTCTTGTTTTTGACTATTGTAGCTGGAAACGTCTACATAGGCGTGGAATATCTACATAGGCGTACAGAGGCCCATTATCAGCAACCATCACTCCTGTGTTCCAATGGCACGTTGTGTTAGCTAATCCAAGTGTCTAATTTTAAAAGGCAAATTGATCATTAGAAAACCTCTTTGCAACTATGAAAGCACAGCTGAAAACTGGCCTTCTTTAGTATCTGGAGCATCAGCATTTGTGGGTTTGATTACAGGCTCCAAATGGCTAGAAACAAAGACCTTTCTTCTGAAACTCATCAATCTATTCTTGTTCTGAGAAATGAAGGCTATTCCATGCGAGAAATTGCCGAGAACTGGAGATCTCTGTGTACTACTCCCTTCACAGAACAGCGCAAACTGGTCAAACCAGAATAGAAAGAGAAGTGGGAGGCCCCGGTGTACAACTGAGCAAGAGGACAAGTACATTAGTGTCTCGTTTGAGAAAAAGATGCCTCACAATTCCTCAACTGGCAGCTTCATTAAATAGTACCCGCAAAACAACAGTCTCAACGTCAACAGTGAAGAGGTGACTCTGGGTTGCTGACCTTCTAGGCAGACTTCCTCTGTCCAGTCTCAACGTCAACAGTGAAGAGGTGACTCCGGGTTGCTGGCCTTCTAGGCAGACTTCCTCTGTCCAATGTCTATGTTCTTTTGCCCGTCTTAAAATGTTCTTCTTATTGGCCAGTCTGAGATATGGCTTTTTCTTTGCAACTCTGCCTAGAAGGCCAGCATCCCGGAGTCGCCTCTTCACTGTCGATGTTGAGCCTGGTGTATAGCTAAGAAACCTTTGTTTTTGGTTACAAAACATTTTGCTACGGTGTGCATTAATGAATAGACCCCATACTCACAATCCACCTGCCTCCGCTCTGCTGGCACCCCGTATAATTAGTGATCCGTGAATAAAAGATGTGGCAGGAAGGGAATTCTAATGTCTGACCCCTGACTGTGGGGGTCCGTGGTGCTGAGCCGAGCCCCCATTTCCCTTCGCAACTGTCTGGGGGAGGGTCGCTCACGGTCAGGATGGGGTCGTCTCTCTCTCGCTGTATGCACTAACCTGTCGCGATTGATTCCACTTGGAGTTTCATACAGGACTTCCTCCCACCTGCCCTCTGTTTGGCTGCTCAGTCTCACATTAAATGCGATATTTAACAGAGCGTGTCTGTATTCAGTGTCTATGAAGAGTGCTACAGGATAAAGCTTCCCCTGAGGATTTTCCCTCTTCACTTGTAATTTTGGTTCCTGTTGGGTTTAATTACAGACTAACACTGTGCCGTGTGTTTAGGTTTTACCTACCGCTGTTCTCACCCACCCATGTTGTTGTTTATGAATAGGATAGGCGGCACGCTGTATCATGTGTGTTTTGGCTCTGAGCAGCTGAAAGAAATCTCGCTACACTCAACACTGTTGGGGTTAGGTTTGTTTATGTGTTTGCATTGCTTTAAACAGTAGAGGAAGAGGCAAAGTGAGAGGGATAACCCGGGCCAAAATCTGTCTAGTCCAGCAGGTGGCGTTTGCATGGAGGTAAATGAGTGTCAAATGTGGTCAACAAAAATGTAATGGCTTATTTGCTACATGAGTTTATTTGATCGAATATACGTTTTTTAATACTTAGGTTGTTATACGAGTGTACTGATATAAGTAGGCAACTTTGAGAAAAAAACACTTTATATCGGAGTTGTGCTGTTAGTGCTATCTGGGATCCGTGGGATGTTACCTTAACCATAACCGGTTACTTTAACCATTTGAAATATCAACTTCAATTGGGTAGGGACGTCCCAAGGATACTTGTTAGCAATAACTGTTGTGGTTGTTCACAGGGGTATCTGCTCTCTCATTGGCTAGAATGGTCCCACCTGATCTTGCACCCTCCCGACTGCCTTCCATTTTGAAAGATATTTATTGTAATTGTTAGAGCGACCAATGGAGTATCTGGTCAGTATAATGGAACATCTGTGCTTTACACCAGTGATTCTCAAACCTCTCCTTGGGGACCCCAGCCGTTTCACAATTTTGTTTTAGCCCTGAACAAGCTCATCTAATTAATCTAATTAGTTGACAAGTTGAATCAGGTGTGCTAGCTCTGGAATAGATCAAATACATGGAACGGCTGGGGGTCCCAGAGGAGAGGTTTGAGAACCACTGCTTTAAAATACTACTCAAACGCCAGCCTGAGGCATGTAAACATGGGTACTTGCCCAATTCCTTTCTCCTTGACTCCTTGCCTCGCGTCCTCTCTCCTTGCCTCCTTCTCAAATCCCATTGGAGGAGAGAGAGAGGGTGCGAGGGGAAGGTCCTTGGATCTTCACCGCCAATGCGTTTTCAAGAACCTTGTGAGGAGAGAGAGGACGCAAGGAATCTAGAAAATACTAACTGAGAAAGAGCCCTGGTCCAGCTTGCTCCGAAACAGAAACCAAGCAAGGCTCCGCTGGTGAAATAGTTCCACTTGGGCAGCAATACCAAACATATCTATAAAATATCTGGCTCTGAGACTGTAGAGAGGGAGTGATCAGTAGGGTGACATCTGGTGCTGTGTGATGAGATAGCAGTGTCTGATGACACCTAAAACAGCTTTGTGCCCCTCTCTGCATCTCTCTCACGCTTTCTCTCCTTCCGTCCTGAGCTACTTTATGAGAGGAAGACGAGTCATTTGTGGTTGTTATTCTCTTCCTCACACCTCCATGGAGAGAGGGGTGAAAGGTGATACCCGCTCACACTGAGCTCATCCTGCCGGTCACCCCCACACACCAGCTTTGCTGTGAAAGGAATGTGGGAGGGACGTAGACAGACAGACGGACGGAGGAGAGAGAGAGGAGAGGAGAGAAAATGAAGCAGAGTGGGGAAGTTATTTCTTAATGAGACCAGTCATGCTTATCAAGACATTCTACGTGGTCTAGGAAGAGTTTGAAGGCTGTGCCTGGAAACCTGTCATCAAAAACTTGCTTTCAAGGTTTCTACCTCACATCTCCTCCATTGAGCTTGGAGAGGGAGGCGAGGAATCGAGGAAACAAGACAGAGTTGGAAATCATTAAGCATAGAGTTTACACTGTTAAAAGTGAAATCTAAGCAAACCTATATATCTTATGAGTGATAACTCACTTACATTTTTCTTTTTTTCTTACCATGCTACATTTTCTAACGTCAGTGGCTTCATACATGTAATTTACTAAATTTCAAGATTTTTTCAAGATATTTGACCTTAATAAGACCATTGTAAGCTAAAAGTCAATGTAAGCTAAAATATCAAAATATCTTGAAATATGATACATTACTTGTATTAAGCCTTTTTAAGGTTAAAATAAGAAGAACAAATCTGCCAATGATGTTCGATAATTTAGCTTGGTAAGAACAAGTACACATTTTAAGTGAATTATCACTCAATATGTACATATTTAGGCTTGCTTTGATTTCACTTTTTTGCAGTGTTTGGAGGGTAAGGTTAAAAACAATATCATCCATGCAATGGATACTTCATCTTTCCTTCTCAAATCAATAGTACAAAACTAATAATGCCCGACTTACTTTTCTCCCCTGCACTCACCTCAGAACGTTGAACAAATACATTATTCATTGACTGGCATGAGAAGTAAAGTAATTAGACATTTATCTCCCAAATAATATCGGAGCCTCTACTGCACTTGGTGACCTTGCCTAGAGATTTATGCCATCTCAGCCCTGCCTCGAATGGCTATGGCAAGAGAAGCACAGAGTGTTCTCACGGCAAAACGAGCCGAGGAATGGATTCTTCTCTTCACAAGTATAAGATGTCAAGGGGTTTTAGGAGCGCTGGTTGATTAATCGTCAAGTTTATAACTTTATTCGGAAACCTTTCGGAAGGGCAAAGTCAAACTCTTAACGCAATATCTATTCTCGTTGAGTATACTAAGGACTATAGGCTCCTCAAGGTGGCAGCCAGCTAAATATTTGAAGAGCAATTGATGCTTAATCTTTGGTATTTCTTGTGTCATAGTAAGTCTTTTCACTGCCAGTGTTTAATTGTTTGATTATTCTTTCTCTCTCTCCACTCCTTCTCTTCCTCCTCAATCTATTCTTCCCCCCTTTCTCCCACTTCCTCTTCTCCCTATGTGTTTCACTACTCACCTTCCTCTACTTCCCCCTACATCTTCCTCGTCCTGCCCCTCTCAGGCCATCATGGCCCAGCTGCCTCAGGAGGAGAAGGCGAAGATCGCCGAGCAGGTGGAGAGCTTCCGGCAGGAGAAGTGCAAGCTGGACGCCGAAGTGGCCAAGTGGGACGACAATGGCAATGACATCATCGTCCTTGCCAAGCAGATGTGCATGATCATGATGGAGATGACAGACTTCACCAGGTACAGTCACAATGTGGCTAAAGAGAACCTAGTTGAAGTGACTGGTAGTACTTATGAATGTCAATGTAATAATTACAATGATATAGATTTACTAGAACGGGTGTCACCATTCAAGTCAACAGGTTTGTTATGTTGCGGACCGCTGGCTATTTGGAAATGATGCATAACAATACCATGTCAGCTATATTTGAGTCTACCCATTAGTTTACCAGTAAAATTGCCATGGACAGAGGCTCTGTATTACCCATTCTAGTAATTATATTTCTATGGTAGATCAATCCCCTAAAACCAATAGCACACTTCAACAGGGCACATCTTTGTGGAATATTTAGACATTCGAAATGTAGTGAAAGAAACATGTAACAAACAACTGAAGTTTTGCGGGAACTGGAATACGCTGTCGATCCAGAGCATCCCAAACATGTTAATTTGGTGAAATGTCTGGTAAGTATGCATGTCATGGAAAAACTGGGACATTTTCAGCTTTCAGGAATTGTGTACAGATCCCTGCAAAATGGGGCCATACATGATCATGTTGAAACATGAGGTGATGGTGGCGGATGAATGGCACGACAATGGGCCTCAGGATCTCTTCATGGTATCTCTGTGCATTAAAATTGTTATTGTTGTCTGTAGCTTATACCTGCCCATACCATAAACCTCCGCCACCATGGGGCACTCTGTTCACAACGTTGACACCCACACGACGCCATACATGTGGTCTGCAATTGGGAGGCCGGTTGAATGTACTGCCAAATTCTCTAAAACGACATTTCTCTAAAACAACATTGGACTCAGCTTATGGTAGAGAAATTAACATTCAATTCTCTGGCAACAGCTCTGGTGGACATTCTTGCAGTCAGCATGCCAATTGCATGCTCTCTCAAAACTTGAGACATCTGTGGCATTGTGTTGTGTGTCAAAACTGAACATTTAGTGTGGCCTTTTAGTGTCCCCCCAGCACAAGGTGCACCTGTGTAATGATCATGCTGTTTAATCAGCTTCTTGGTTTGCCACACCTGTCAGGTGGATGGATTATCTTGGCAAATGAGAAATGCTCACTAACAGGGATGTAAACAAATGTGTGCACAACATTTTAGAGAAATAAGCTGTTTGTGCGTACAGAACGTTTTATTTCAGCTCAAGGAACACGGGACCAGCACTTTTCATGTTGCATTATTTATTTTTGATCAGAGTAGTATTTTATATGCTCCTTACCTTGGAAAAGCTGTTGTTTATCCCTATCCCTGGATACATCAAAAGGCTTGTTCAAGTTCCCCCTTTTGAATGGAACAATCCCCTTTGTTGTGCTAATGGCTTGCCATGTTCTGTTGTTCCCAGTTCCTAGCCATGCTAATGCTTCCTTTGTGCATCCATTTGAATTTAAGTATTACTAGTTATGGGTGTGACTAGTATCGGTATGGGTAGGATCAGCAACCACACACAGGCAACTCACTTCGCTACACTAGGCTGTCCGGGCTTTTCGTCACAGCCCAACACTAAAGCAAATCAAATCAAACCCACCTGATTCAACAAATCAGCAAATAGGGAAGCCCTTGATTGGATGAATCAGGTGCTTTTGTGGCTAGGCTGGAATACATCGAAATCCAGGTCCTGCTTATTGGTCAGGATAACGGGTGTGAGCTGGGATTAGGCTGTGTAGACCAGCAGCAGCTATCTACCTTTACACATTGTTATTTAGTAGACTAACAGAGGTCCAACAGTCTTGTATTCCAATTGAGTCAGATTGAATATCATGTAGCCGAACCAGGATGAGTGTGATCCTGTGTAGTGTTTACAGTGTGGGATGTTGATGTTCTCTGGAAGGCAACAGCTTTTCTCCGAGCCCCCACCATCTGTATATCATGTCATAGCTAGCCCTGTGCTGAACCCAATGTTCCTATTCCAAGGCATGGCACTATGATTCAGTGGACAGAATATGCTAGCTGTACAGAGCTCAACAAGGGGAAGATGTTATGTGTTCTTCCCAAATGGCACTCTATTCCCCATATAGTGCACTACGTTTGACCAAACCGCTATGGGGAATAGGGTGCCATTTGGGATGCAGCCATGCAGTTTGATAATGACGAACAATCATGGATGTGGTGTGTTGGCGATGATTACACTGCTTTAGTCAAGTGACCCTTGTGGTGACATTTGTGGAATTGGCAAATATAATGTCGTCATGCAAATCTGATGGCAAATGGCAACCTATGCCCTATGTAGTGGACTACTTTTGACCAGATCTCCATGGGTCCTTCTCCAACGTAGTGCACTACGTAAGGAATTGGGTGCCGTTTGAGACTCAGCCAATGACACATCATGCATGGATTCACAAATGCCCAATTACCGTGATGTCAGCCAATATAAGTGACTACTGCTGTAAAATCAGTTTGTTTTTTTCAGTCAGTGGGGGTGCCTGACATCCTACAACTAGGAAACTACATGAGCCAGGCTACACCAGTAGAGAAGTGATACCATACTTTGGTTAAACCGTAGGCTAAGGGCTCTATTCAGTCTGATCCGCTTCAGCCGACATCCGAATAGCGGTTGTGTTGACGTGCCGGAGGTGGAACTGCGTTAGAGCTGTCGAATCCACAAGTTGCTCCCGTCGAATCCACAAGTTGCTCCCGTTGAATCCACAAGTTGCTCCCGTCGAATCCACAAGTTGCTCCCGTCGAATCCACAAGTTGCTCCCGTCGAATCCACAAGTGGCTCCCGTCGAATCCACAAGTTACTCCCGTCGAATCCACAAGTTGCTCCCGTCGAATCCACAAGTTGCTCCCGTCGAATCCACAAGTGGCTCCCGTCGAATTCACAAGTTGCTCCCGTCGAATCCACAAGTTGCTCCCGTCGAATCCACAAGTTGCTCCCGTCGAATCCACAAGTGGCTCCCGTCGAATCCACAAGTGGCTCCCGTCGAATCCACAAGTTGCTCCCGTCGAATCCACTAGTGGCTCCCGTCGAATCCACAAGTGGCTCCCGTCGAATCCACTAGTGGCTCCCGTCGAATCCACAAGTTGCTCCCGTCGAATCCAGAAGTGGCTCCCGGCATTATGACAAAGCTGACATTGCCGTTGGCTGCACAAAGTCGCAACAACAGAAATCCCGTCCAGTCTTGTGTAAGTTTGAACGCTGGAATGTGAGATGTAATCTACTCCTCCATTAAGGATAGAAGCCATTATTTTCCTTGAATGATTTTTCAATTTGAGCGTAATTATTTCGATATACATTAGCCTGCACTTTCTGGTTCTGAACTTCTAACGCGAGTGGGGCGGTTGTGGCTTCTTGACAATGATCGCAAGAGCAGCTGCTCACCAATTTGACGGCTCCAACGCAGTTCCACCTCAGACACCGCCAAAACATCAGCTGTGTGGGCGTCTGCTATCACCGGTTAACGCCCGATCTGATAGAACTTAGGCCTAGATCCAATCTAACCTGTTACCAGATCTATTATAGCCCTGCCAACTCCATTGCCGTTATTGTCTAACCTGTTACCAGATCTATTGTGGCCTTGCCAACTCCATTGCTGTTATTGTCAAGACAATTCCATAAGGAGTTGGCAAGAGAGCAGAAACAGACTGGCACCAATACTGATGAGCTTTGAGAAAGACCTATGTTGACAGCTTTCAGCTACTAATGACAGAGCCCCATGATTTGAGAATACATTTCGAGTTGCAGCCCACGTTTGGTTTTTTTGGGGGGCATTGTGATCTTTTTTTCAGTTTTAGGAAGATTACTACTGGAGTTTGTATCTTATGCATTATTTATTAGTGGCAAAGTGTCTAGTGAATATAAAATGGAGCTTTTAATCTGTTAATATCAAGTATTTCAGATAGTGTTTGCTGTCTGCAGTTTGATTTTTTTTTAAAACGTTGAACTTTAAACATAATAAGTCCTGTTTCCCTGTGTTCCACACCAGAGGCAAAGGGCCCCTGAAGAACTCCTCTGATGTCATCAACGCCGCCAAGAAGATTGCAGAGGCAGGCTCCAGGATGGACAAACTGGCCCGCGCTGTCGCCGACCAGGTAACACTTACCGCAGTTGTGTATGTGTATCTGTGTTCAGGATAGATCCCCTTACAGGATTTTGAAATTCAACAGAGGACAGCATTTTTTGGGGGGCCAATTGTTTGTTAAAATCCCGATTGGCGCAGCGGTCATCTGCATCGCAGTGCTTAAGGTGTCACTACAGACCCGGGTTCAATCCCAGGCTGTATCACAGCTGACCGTGACTTGGAGACCCATGAGGTGGCGCACAACTGGCCCAGCGTCGTCCGTGTTAGGAGAGGGCTCGGCAGGCCGAGATGTCCTTGTCCCATCGCGCTCTAGCAACTCCTGTGGAGGGCCGGGGAGCATGCATGCAGATGTACAGTGTTTCCTCCGACACATTGGTGTGGCTGGCTTCTGGGTCAAAAGTAGTGCACTACGTAGGGAATACGGTGCCATTTGGGACACAACCTTAGTGGGTTTGTTTGTGGGCAGCAATGGATCTGGGCATAGTGGGCTGTCTTGGCGCGGTGCTGTCCGTCCCAATGGGACTTCCTTGTACTGTGAGAGGAGCAGGGAGCTAGGGGCTTTGTCTGTGTCTTTAATCTAATTAGCGGCGCTGAGGTGTTGCATCCATTCATTATCAGATGAGTACCCTCTCCAAAACGCGCTGACAGTCTATTTTCAATATCGAATCAATCAAAGCGGCTGCTCCTCCTGGCTGGGGAAGATAAAGGGAGAACGGGGTAGAGAGGTGTGTGTGTGTGTGTGTGTGTCTATCTGGGTTTGTTAGTACTTAATAGTAGCACTTCAGGTAATACATGATCTGCCTCTTCATTTTCATCCGTCCTGAATAAGCTGTGAGAATTAGCCTCATGTAGCCTCATGCACAAAGACTTGTTGATTCATTAGGACTCCGTGTTCTTCTTCCTGGTGTTGTCAGAACTACTGTGTGTAATACTCAGGGAGAGCTGCGCTATTACAATCAGTCTGATGACATTCAAATGAAGAGGACGTTAGTGCAGCAGTGGTGGCTGGTGGCACTTTAAATCAGAGGATGACTCAGAGTAATGGCTGCGATAGAATACATGGAATAGTATTAAACACATGGTTTCCTTGTGTTTGACACCATTTCATTCACTCACCAGTATCCTATGTACTGCAGACGGTTCAACAACACAATGTGTGCTTGTTGGCCCGAGTCTTGGGGTGTGTGTGTGTGTGTGCGTGTGTGTGTGCGTGTGTGTGTGTCATATTTGAAGAAACACACAGAGCTGCTGGCTAGTGTGTTGTTGAACCGTGGCCCCCGACCGTTCACTCTGCAAGCAGGGCTGGGTTGGAGTCAGGCGGTGAATATCTGTCATATAGCAAATCACTGACAGCCTACCCTCGGACTGAATCAACAAACGCTGAAACTGAGCAGGTGGCTTGCCATTTTTAATTTCGCCTTTAAACGATTCTTTGACTGGTGTTTGCTGAATATTCACAGCCTTCTGTTGCCCTCCTCTCATGCTAGATGATGAGTGTGCGTGTGAAATGGCACCCTATTCCTTATATGCAGTAGTGCACTACTTTGACCAGAGCTTTATGGGAACCCATTAGGCTCTGGTCAAAAGTAGTGCACTATATAAGGAATAGGGTGCCATTTTGGATGAACCCTCATTCTGCAATGTTATGCTGTTCAGCAAGAGGGGTCTGATTTTCTCCCAATTTAAACAGGGATTTGTTTTAAGAGTATTTCTGTGTGGAGCATTGTGAAACACGCATCATCCAGGTACAACATACCGTAAATGTGTGTTAACATATTCAAACATTTAAGAGTTTGCTTTTATCGGCAAACAGAAGGATTATTTGATCTTGAGTTTCTCTGGCAAGCCACTGTGTTTTTCAGATCTAGTCTAATTCCAAACTGCCTTTCATAATATAACCTACGACAAATAACCTACGACAAATAATACTTTTTATGCCTTGTTTTTCAAGAGGACAAGTATTTTGCATTCACACATTGCTGTACCATTAACCTGTGGCTGACGGAGGCAGTCAGGCGTGACAGGGTGATTGAAGTGCGCGCCTGTGTGTGTGTGTGTGTGTGTGTGTGAGAGAGATTGAAGCTTTGCGGTGCCACAGTAGGACAGGTCTCTCAAGTAGCAACCCTTATTGACGCGCTCCACGTCAAACCCTATTGAAGAGCATGGGAAGAGCAGTCTGTCAGTCTGACTGTTCTGCGAGATGGATGGGAGATTGAGGGGGAGGTGTGTGTGTGTGAGAGAGAGAGATAGTCGGGGGGAGGGGGAGTCTTAAAGGGAAATGTCATTGCGGTTCTATTGCACCGTGTATGTCCATTAATATGTTATTAACATCTCATATGTGTCACAAACGTGACTAGCTTGACTTGTGGTGGTATTGACAATGCTCCGGTATTGTCCGAATCTATCACCAGATTGTACTGTACTGGACAACACGTGTAAAACGAGACCTGACGTTGCTAGCTAGCTACCGACAGCAAAACAACTTACTCGTTTGTCATCCACCATCCTGAGTCCTGGTCTGCCGCTGCTTGCTGGTCTCGCACTTATTTTTCTCACTGTCTCAATGCGTATCCCGGCGCCAATAAATAGGACTGTATGGTCCCTATGTCAAAGAACATCAGCAAATGTTTCGTAATCCAGCTCTTCTTGGAAAGGGGAATCAGAAAGCAGCCATTGTGGCAAAAATAACCTGTAAACTAGTACAGTACCTCACCCATTTTTAGAAAGCCTGCCTTCAAGGGTGGGAACAAGGAAGTATGGCCCCCCAGATAGGAACACCGTTGAGACTAGTCCAACGGCTCTATTGAACAAGGACAACTATATCTACTCGCTGCCAGCGTGATCGGTGAAACACAAAGGCCAGAATAATTGCTACAAAACATGACTCATTCATTTTTTGATCATACAGCAGGCTCAATCAACCAATGACACCATTGGTTACTGTATAATTATGTCTGAAACACCTGTCATCACTCATGATTCTGTAAGTAGACTGGAATTACAGTAGTGTCTAGTGCTGAAATGTCCCTTTAAATATTCTGCTGAGAGAAGCACGTGACATGGAATTACCTCAAGGCAGCTCGCACCATTTCACCACAGAGTAAAGAATAGGAGGATGGAGGGGTGCCTCTTTCTCCTCGTTTCTCACTATTCTCCTTTTGCTGTCATCTCTTTCCCTCTAATCTTCATCTGCTTATTTCTCTCTCTCTCTTTACTCTTCTGTCTTTCTTCCACCCCCTCTCTCTTGTTCTCTCTCTTTCTTCCTCCGCTGGGGGTTTTCTTAAAACATGAAGCCCACGGCGTACCAGCAGCTCAGGCCTATGCGTAGTCCAGGGAAACTTGCCAAATGTTCTACCTGCTGGGAACCCGCTGTGCTACTGCCTACCATAGAGATGGGAGGACAATGTACAGTCGTGGCCAAAAGTTTTGAGAATGACACAAATATTAATTCTCACAAAGTCTGCTGCCTCAGTTTATATGATGGCAATTTGCATATACTCCATAATTTTATGAAGAGTGATCAGATGAATTGCAATTAATTGCAAAGTCCCTCTTTGCCATGCAAATGAACTGAATCCCCCCCCAAACATTTCCACTGCATTTCAGCCCTGCCACAAAAGGACCTGCTGACATCATGTCAGTAATACTCTCGCTAACACAGGTGTGAGTGTTGACGAGGACAAGGCTGGAGATCACTCTGTCATGCGGATTGAGTTCAAATAACTGACTGGAAGTAAAAGGAGGGTGGTGGTTAGAATCATTGTTCTTCCTCTGTGAAACATGGTTTCCTGCACGGAAACGTGCCGTCATCATTGCGTTGCACAAAAAGGGCTTCACAGGCAACGATATTGCTGCCAGTAAGATTGCACCTAAATCAACCATTTATGGGATGATCAAGAAGAGGAGAGCGGTTCAATTGTTGTTAAGAAGGCTTCAGAGAGCCCAAGAAAGTCCAGCAAGCGCCAGGACCGTCTCCTAAAGTAGATTCAGCTGCGGGATCGGGGCACCACCAGTACAAAGCTTGCTCAGAAATGGCAGCAGGCAATCTGCACGCACAGTGAGGCGAAGACTTTTGGAGGATGGTCTGGTGTCAAGAATGGCAGCAAAGAAGCCACTTCTCTCCAGGAAAAACATCAGGGACAGACTGATATTCTGCAAAAGGTACAGGGATTGGACTGCTGAGGACTGGGGTAAAGTCATTTTCTCTGATGAATCCCCTTTCCGATTGTTTGGGGCATCTGGAAAAAAGCTTGTCCGGAGAAGACAAGGTGAGCGCTTACCATCAGTCCTGTGTCATGCCAACAGTAATGCATCCTGAGACCATTCATGTGTGACGTTGCTTCTCAGCCAAGGGAGTGGGCTCACTCACAATACCTAAGAACACAGCCATGAATAAAGAATGGTACCAACACATCCTCCGAGAGCAACTTCTCCCAACCATCCTGGAACAGTTTGGTAACGAACAATACCTTTTCCAGCATGATGGAGCACCTTGCCATAAGGCAAAAGTGATAACTAGGAACAAAACATAGATATTTTGGGTCCATGGCCAGGAAACTCCCCAGACCTTAAACCCATTGAGAACTTGTGGTCAATCCTGAAGAGGCGGGTGGACAAACAAAAACCCACTAATTCTGACAAACTCTAAGTATTGATTATGCAAGAATGGGCTGCCATCAGTCTGGATGTGGTCCAGAAGTTAATTGACAGCATGCCGGGGTGGATTGCAGAGGTCTTGAAAAAGAAGGGTCAACACTGCAAATATTGACTCTTTGCATCAACTTCATGTAATTGTCAATAAAAGCCTTTCACACTTATGAAATGCTTGCAATTATACTTCAGTAGTCCATAGTAACATCTGACAAAAATATCTTAAGATACTGAGGCAGCAAACTTTGTGAAAATTAATATTTTTGTAATTCTCAAAGTTTTTGGTCACGACTGAATGTATCCAAAATTGAACCCTAATCCCTATTTAGTGCATTTCTTTCGACTAGGGCCCATAGGGTTATGGGTCAAAAGCAGTGAACTATACAGCGAATAGGGTGCCATTTAGGATGCAGACTTGGTCAGGTGGGGTTGAAGAGAACTCAAGGCATAGTCATTTACTAGGACCCCCTGCCAAGACTCCTTAAAAGGCCATTGTCAGGAGACCACGGAATCACAGAGAGAGTGCACTATGTAGAGAATAGGGAAGCATTAGGGGGTGCAGATTAGGAGCATACTGACATTGATTATAATATGTATGTAAAACGTCATTATTCATATTTGTGTTGCCGCTCTATCCATGTACAGTTGAAGTCGGAAGTTTACATACACCTTAGCCAAATACATTTAAACTCAGTTTTTCACAATTCCTGACATTTAATCCTAGTAAAATGCCCTGTCTTAGGTCAGTTAGGATCACCACTTTGTTTTAAGAATGTGAAATGTCAGAATAATAGTAGAGAGAATGATTTATTTCAGCTTTAATTTCTTTCATCACATTCCCAGTGGGTCAGAAGTTTACATGCACTCAATTAGTATTTGGTAGCATTGCCTTTAAATTGTTTAACTTGGGTCAAATGTTTTGGGTTGCCTTCCACAAGCGTCGCACAATAAGTTGGGTGAATTTTGGCCGATTCCTCCTGACAGAGCTGGTGTAACTGAGTCAGGCTTGTAAAGGCCTCCTTGCTTCTATGGCATTTAGGTCAGGCTTTGTGATGGCCACTCCAATACCTTTATTTTGTTGTCCTTAAGCTGTTTTGCTACAACTAGTATGCTTGGGGTCATTGTCCATTTGGAAGACCCATTTGCGAGCAAGCTTTAACTTCCTGACTGATGTCTTGAGATGTTGCTTCAATATATCCACATAATTTTCTTTCATCATGATGCCATCTATTTTGTGAAGTGCACCAGTCACTCCTGGTGCAAAGCACCCCCACAACATGATGCTGCCACCCCCGTGCTTCACGTTTGGGATGGTGTTCTTCGGCTTGCAAGCCTCCCCCTTTTTCCTCCAAACGTAACGATGGTCATTATGGCCAAACAGTTTGATTTTTGTTTCATCAGATCAGAGGACATTTCTCCAAAAAGTTTGATCTTTGTCCCCATGTGCAGTTTCAAACCGTAGTCTGGCTTTTTTATGGCAGTTTTGGAGTAGTGGCTTCTTCCTTGCTGGTTATGTCGATATAGGACTCGTTTTACTGTGGATATAGATAATGTTGTACCTGTTTCCTCACTTACCTGCCAAAACTATAGTCTGTTAACAAGAAATGTGTGGAGTGGTTGAAAAATGAGTTTTAATGACTCCAACATAAGTTTATGTAAACTTCCGACTTCAACTGTATTTATTGTATTAGATTGTGTCCTTATGGGCCCTGGTCAAAAGTAATGCACTATATAGGGAATAGGGTGCCATTTGTGAAGCAAGCCAGAGTCCTGGGCAGAGCTCTGTTTTTTTCCACATGCCTGATTAGAAATGCAACACACCATCAATATAGAGGTGTGATTTAGTGATGCTTTTGTGTTTGTGTGTGGGTTCTGACAGAGGTTTGCCCCCTGGTTTAATAACAGAAGTCCTGCTGCTGAGTCACCCATGCAGAGAGGCTGATTTATTTCAGGTCTAATTATGCAAAAACAAAATGGCTTCTTCCTTCCTATTGAAATAGAAGTTTCCACTAGCCTTGAATCCAAACTGGATAGGGTGCCATAGATCAGTTTTTTTTCCAAGCTGGAATTCCACTCTAGAGAAGAAGAGAGGAATTCTAGCCTGTAATCCAAACTGAATAGCAATATGGTTTCACTACATTCAGTTTGTATTTCAGGCTAGAATTCCTCTTTGGAAGGAAGGTTTGGAAAGAGAGAAATTCCAGCCTGAAACCCTAACTAAATATTGTTCTGTTTCACAATATTCCGTTTGGATTCCAGGCTAGAATTCATCCTCCCCAATCAATGGCAGGAAAGAGAGGGAGCGAGCTAGAGGGAGGGAGAGAATGAAGCTGCCTGCTTTCCTTGGCGGCCTTGGTAAGGTAATGGTCCGTGCTGTTTATTTACACCAGGAGGGAATCTGCTGAGGAGATGGCCGATTAGTCAGGCAACCATATTGTCATCTGCCTGCCTGAACCGGGCTGGCCAGGAGCAGGGAGAAACTCGTGGTTTTCTGGTGTGATGGAGAAAGGGGGTTGTGTGTGTTTCCAAGTGTTTGTATACAGCGTGTGTGTGTTTGGTTTGTGTGTGTTAGTGGAATTAGTGGTAATGCTAGCCAGGAGTGGCGGTGGGTGCAGTAATCATGTCCTAGGAGCTGCTTCCACTTTCTGCCTCACTGGCTGCAAGATCAGCATGCAGCACTGCATGAACACAGCTTTAAGGGGGCATTAGTGCGTGTGTGTCTTGTAACCCATTGTGTTTGCAGAATCTGACCCCCCTGAGATCATTAACGGAACTGAAATTCTCATTTTTAAAAGCTCATTCTGTTTGATCATACCCAAATAATGTTGTTGACTCATCCTACTTGAAGTTGTGGCCAAAGCATATTAAAGAAGAAAAACCCCCAGTAAATCCCCATCTCAAACACGTTTTTGCACAGTTTCAAAAAACGCTTGACATTTGATTGGATAAATGGCATCATCCTCTTTGGCTGAGACAGGCCCCCTTTTGTAATTGGTCCAGCAGCTTTCTCCAAATTCTCTGGTGGGGAGACATGGCCGTGCCCGAATACCAATACTAGCGTACAACATACTTAAACTGCATCCCATGTACTCATCGGCGCACACTATTCAGCATGTACTCTTTCAGTAAAAAGTGTGCAGTATGCCACGGCCACAGCACAGTAGCAGGTATGCAGGTGGGTTTTTCCCAATTCAACAGACATGCATCACATTAACCAGTCTGATAAGATCTCATTTCCAATTTGATACATTTACCTATACTCAGGCTGGTTGTAGGCAGACTATCAGATTCAACCTATACCATAGCCCCATACAGCCTTTATTAAACATTGAAGACTGAAGACAAAAACAGATCATTTGGTTCCATTTGAACATATTTATTAGTAAAGTACTGTATGTCAATGATATCAAATAGCCTATAGGACACACACTAAAACATTTCACATGTTCAAATCAAAAGGCTATTGCAACAAAACGTGGAATGTCGGCTGCATCGCACATTCAGAACCGCTGGACAGCAGCATAATAAATGAAAGCACTGATCATTGGGAACGAGATCAGAAGGACTGCTAAGGCTTGATCCATAAATGGAACAATTAAATAGGTAGCCTACAAAACTAAAACAATCCATATGTTCCAATCAACATGTCCGAATAACATGACATCATAGCGCAGCCACATCCTGAGTCCCCGGTGCCGACACATTCACAAGTCAAAACATGGAAGTTTGAATGACACTGAGTGGCAACTTTGTTACATCAGAATTATTTGATTTGATTAGGATTGTTTTGAGAGAGGGGGTCTCAGATGGTTGAGGGGCAGCTCTCGGGGACCTGTGGGGGGGGGGGGCTCTTGGAAGGCTGGTGGCATGGCATTTGGGAGCTTGGGCCGGTGGCTGATATTTCGCTGGTTTCGGGTTCCCGTTTTTGACCTTGTGAGAGACCTGTCGACGTGCCCTTGAGCAGGGCGTTGACCCTGGTTGCTTCTGTGGGTCGCTCTGGATGGGAGTCTGTTAGATGATTGAATGTAATGTAAATGTTGAGCAGCTTCACTGCAAGTAGACTGTATGTTTTAAATTTATATAAAAAGAAAAAAAAAAAAGATGGTTTAGTATTTAGTTTAAAAGCTCTGGAAACACTTTTCAATGAGAAGTTATTTTTCAAAGATGTAGCCTACAATGCAATACTTATTTTTAAGGAGAACAAGAACTACTCAGCCTACATTTGAACACCACCTCAGAAGCTTCTCTATGTGGCAACTTCCCAATTAAGTAGCCGAGTTTTGTTGTTTGGCTACTTGAAGAGAATTAGGGCCTGTCACTCATAGTTCACCTCTTCCAATGCATTGTGGAATAGTGTGCATCAAAAAAGTGTGCATCAAATTCCACTAGATTTAGAGACGAAATGAGTATAACATCCTGGCATTTAAATCATACCCCATTTTCTAAACTTCACATAACTATAAAACATTCTATTTCTACATACTGAGAATGTGTCATGTGTTATTGGTTCATTTTGGTATCACAGACCCCATATCTGATTATCAGCTATTGCCAAAGCCAAAACTAGTATGACATCCAGGCATTTCAAGTATACTTGATTTTTTTTAAATGTCACATACTATGAAACTTAATTTCTTTCACACTCAAATGGCCTACTATTTAGGACACACGTATGGGTATTTGAACACGGGCTCGGGAATGCACAGCACACTCACAGCACACTCACAGCACACTCACAGCACACTCACCGCACACAAGCAAGCAAGCCAAGCAATCCTTAGCTGGTGTTAGCAAAAGGGAGAAAGCATCTGCAACAACTAAAGTATCCCGCCAGTCACTTCTATTTCAAATGATGTGGTTTGTAGTTTCAAGTTGTATTAGTCGTATACACAGGATATACATGGTATATACACTGTCCAACGAAGTGCTTACTCACTTGTGCGATTTGTAAGAGTTGTCCTGCTTGATGTTCGAACGCCGTCAGCTAACGTTAGCCAACAAGAAGGCAAAGCCAAAACCGATCCTCCACACATCAACCATCTCGCCTTTCCTGTGGTTTGTAGAGAAACATTTTATGTCAAGAGGAAACCTAGTTAGCTGTTGTTGACTGTAAAAGGTAGCAGCTGAGCTGCCAATAATCAGTTTTAGTTTTTTTTAACCAATATACGCCCAAAACCCTGTTGTTTCTAACAGGCCAAGCAGGGGCACTGAGAAAAGCTGATTTTTTTAACATCCTTAATCATAAAAAAATAAAAATTATAGTTCATTTTTCATAATAAATCTGGTACACTGGACAGATACCTTAAAAGGACTGCTGTGTCCATTTTGTGTATTTATTCAACAGTTATAGCGTTGATTATAATATCTCTGATCAATGTGATCTGCACATTGACTCGGCACCAGTACTCCTTATACAGTATAGAGCCACATTATTGTTATTTCTTTGTTACTAATTCCTTTTTTATTTTTGCAATATTTTCTATTGTTGGTTAAGGGCTTGTAAGTGAGCCTTTCACAGTAAAGTCTACACCTGTCATTATTTACTGTACTTAGTATACTAAGTGTACTGACCAGAAATGTAGTGGGTGCGTGTTGGTGGCAGGAAGTCAGGCGCAGGAGAACAAACCTGGTATAAAACGGAGAAGTTTAGTGCTGACCAAACTCCAAAAAAACAAAAATATATAAAATAACAAAAGTGGGTACAAAACCCGTCGAAGACCAACACATACTAGCACATACACATACAATCAAACAATCTCCGACAAGGACGTGAGGGGAAACGGAGGGTTAAATACACAACATGTAATCGATGGGATTGGAACCAGGTGTGAAGGAAGACCAGACAAAACCAATGGAAAATGAAAAATGGATCAGTGGCGGCTAGAAGGTCGGTGACATCGACCGCCGAACACCGCCCGAACAAGGAGAGACTTCGGGGGAAGTTGTGACCAAAAAATATGAAACGCAACATGGAACAATTACAGTTCATATAAAGAAATCAGATCGTTTAGATAAATCTATTAGGCCCTACTCTATGGATTTTACATGACTCGGAATAAAGATATGCATATTTTGATTAGAGATAGCTTTTAAAAAATGTAGGGGGCATTGATCAGAAAACCAGTCAGTATCTGGTGTGACCACCATTTGCCTCATGCAGCGCGACACATCTCCTTTGCATTGATCAGGCTGTTGATTGTGGCTTGTGGAATGTTGTCCCACTCCTCTTCATAGGCTTTGCAAAGTTGCTGGATATTGGCGAGAACTGTAATAGCTGTAGTACACGTTGATCCAGAGCATCCCAAACATGCTCAATAGGTGACATGTCTGGTGAGAGTGAAGGCCATGGAAGGACTGAGACATTTTCAGCTTCCAGGAATTGTGTACAGTTCCTTGAGACATGGGGCTGTGCATTATCATGCTGAAACATGAGGTGATCCTGACACATGAATGGCACAACAATGGGCCTCAGGGTCTCGTCATGTTATCTCTGTACATTCCAATTGCCATCGATAAAATGCAATTGGGTTCGTTGTCTGTATCTTATGCCTGTCCATACCAATAACCCCACCGCCACCATGGGGCACTCTGCTCACAATGCTAACATCAGCAAACCGCTCGCCCACACAACGCCATACACGTGGTCTGCGGCTGTAAGGCCAGTTGGACGTACTGCCAAATTCTCTAAAAGGACGTTGTGGTAGAGACATTAACATTAAATTCTCTGGCAACAACTCTGGTGGATATCCCTGCAGTCAGCATGCCAATTGCATGCTCCCCCAAAATCTGTGGCATTGTGTTGTGTGATAAAACTGCACATTTTAGAGTGGCCTTTTATTGTACCCAATACAAGGTGCATCTGTGTAATGATCATGCGGTTTAATCAGCTTATTGATATGCCACACCTGTTAGGTGGATGGAATACCTTGGCAATGGAGAAATGCTCACTAACAGGGAAGGAATCAAATTTGTGCACAACATTTGAGAGAAATAAGCTTTTTGTGTGTATGGAACATGTATGTGATCTTTTCTTTCAGCTCATCAAACATGGGATCAACACTTTACATGTTGCGTATTAATTTTGGTTCAGTGTATCATGTGAACAAAAAAAATGCATCCCAAATGGCAGCCTATTCCCTATTTAGTGCACTACTATTGACCAGAGCCCTATTTGCCCTGGTTAAAAATAGTGCACTATGCAGGGATTATGGTGCCGTTTGGGACACAGCCACAGACGCATTCATTTGTTGTGCAAACAGGACAACTGTGCATCTGTGACCATTAGTGCTGCACCACGAGTACTTCGAGTCCATCGTTACTAGTCTGCCTCACACCCTTACTTACTTACTCAAGTGTGGGCGGACAAGCCCACTAAAGCACAATTAAACTGGCAACAAAAAAAAACAAGTGTGGAAAGGGAACACATTGGGACAATCTAAACACGGGATTTACCACTCGAGGGGAATAGGTAGAGATGGGTCGTGTTCATGAAGAAAACGGAACGAAACAGGGAGGGACTACTGAATAAGAAGTGCACATTTGTGTCCGAAAAGCTAGCTTTTTCAGCCAATTAACTTGGCTTTCCCAATGTATCCCAGCCCCCCTAAAGACAAGGAAGTGAGCCCTGTGTGAATGTATCCCTTCCCTTCAACTCTATACATGCTGCCTGAATGTTGTAGTTAGGGCCATTTACTGTTAATGGTTGAGAAAAAGGTGCCTGTACAAAACGGTGCCCGGGAGCGTTTTAAAAGCAAAGTAGCAAACGCACCATTCTTTCATTACCCACCAGGAAACTTGTGGGCCGTTGCAATTTTCGCTGCATGACGTCCAGAACATATTACAGCTACTTTGTGTGCATTTACAAGTGGGACTGAAAAGCCTTTGTCCCGCTCCCTCTCTGTGCCTGTGCCTCAAATGGCACCCTATTCCCAAATGGTCCCGTGGGCACTGGTGTAAAGAAGTGCACTATATAGTGAATAGGGTTACCTCAGTATATACTAGAGGTAGACTCATATTGCTTCTCACAATAGAGGGCCTGGAAAGGTCTTGCTAATTGCCCCTGCTATTTCGATGATTGGGTTGTTTTTCTGCTGTAGGAATGAGTACAGTGGAGAAATGACATGCCATTAGTAAAGAAAATAGTGCACAACCATTTTATAAACTACTTCTGATGTACAAAACAAGACTATTTCTTAACCCTGCTTCTTCTTAACACATTTTTCGTCTATTTTCCCTGTTTTTAAACTCATTTTATCATCGTGTTTCTGCGTGTGTGCATGTCTCAGTGCCCTGACTCGGCCTGCAAGCAGGACCTGCTGGCCTACCTGCAGAGAATCGCCCTGTACTGCCACCAGCTCAACATCTGTAGCAAGGTCAAGGCCGAGGTCCAGAACCTGGGAGGAGAGCTCATCGTCTCTGGGGTAAGTCTCACCACACAACACCCTAACATGGTACAGTCAAGGCTCTGGGTCTCCGTCAATAGTTGTATTCAGGTGCATAAAGCACTGGTGAGCAGCAATGTTCTGTCTGTGGGCCTCATTCCTTCATCTCAATAGTTACAAGGGACCTTCCCTAGGCTTCCTCCCTCCTCGTTTCTTACAATTCCTATCAAAGGGACCTTCCCTAGGCTTCCTCCCTCCTCGTTTCTTACAATTCCTCTCAAAGGGCATTGGAGGAGTTCTGAGGGAGAGCCTTGGATCCTCTCATTCAATGCACTTTGAGAAGAATTGATTAAACAACAATGGAGGAAGCAAGGATTCGAACGCTAGTAACGTTTTCAGACAGCTCTAATCTGTTCTCCATCAGCGCTTGTCTAAAAACACAGGACAGATGATGGCAGCGTTATGGTGGATACTAACTACTGAACTGCTTAGACGCATGTCAGTTAGTTTCAACTTTAAATGGTATTTTAAGCTAACGCTGAACAGGTGGAAATGAAATGCATGCCCAATCTCAAATCCACCCCACTATGCACTTGTGGGGTGAATCTCAATCATGTCTCTTGGCATCCTTCCCTTGTCCACTTGTCTTGATCGAGAGGGGAAAGAAAGCTAGTTGATACTGTTGATTTACACCCCATTTCTAGGAAATGGTATGGCGTTTTGGAAAGGACTTTATCCTTAGGCTCTAGTATAGAATGCTGGCTGCCAAAGACCACCTTTCAAAGAGACTCAGAGTCCAGGCATTCTCTTTGATCTTTTTTTTACTGCAAAACCCTATGATTTTACATAACATTATAACATTTCAAAATGATTACACAATAAATGTGGCAATATATTGTCCAACGGCAGTATAAACGTTAATGGATAATATTGTAGCAATCCTTGCCATACTGAGCCACGTTCTCACCAGCCCCCGTGCACAAAGCGAGGTCCATACATAAATGATTTGTCAAGGTCAGTGTGGAATAATCTCAACCCCATTGAACACCTTTGGGGAATTGGAATGCCGACTGCAAGCCGGCCTAATCGCCCAACATCACTGCCCAACCTCACTAAAGCTCATGTGGCTGAATGGAAGTCCCTGCAACAATGTTCCAACATCTAGTGGAAAGACTTCCTAGCAGCATAGGGGCAACCAACTTCATGTGATTTTGGAATGAGATGTTCAACGAGGAGGTGTCCACGTACTTTTGGCCATGTAGTGTATTTTCGCGCACGTCCCTCCATTAAACAGGCTCACTGAATTCTCGGAATTGTTCAATTCACGAATTGTAAAAATGTCCACAATCATCTGTTGAAATAGACCTCCTATTCTGATTGGCATATTATGGCGGGAAACACTCAGGTCCTCTCGATCGTTGTTTGGCAAAACTGTCATTCTCCAACCCCAACCCAGGGAGTCCTCAACACAACTGACAATTAAGCGTTGAAAAACATGGCCCTCGCTACACGACACCTACTTTTTTTTCCCAGACACTTCTTAATTAGCAGTTGGTGGAGGTCAGGTGTACCTCTCTTCTCTCCCTGCGTTTTGTTTGGCTGACATTTAGAGGCTGCGGCTGGCCCCCCTACCCCCTTGCCCCCCACCCCGAGAAGGGAGTCAACCGCTAGAATTAATTGGCTCCGAACTCCAGCTGGTCACTATAAAAAGGTTAGCAGCACGGTGGGTGCCCCTGATACCCCGAATTATGCTTAAAATACCAAGTAATATGCAGCCATTTAATCCCGACAAGATGAGCTGAAACTCTATGGGCACTACGTCTGAAATGGCACCCTATTTTGACCAGCACAAAATGTGTTCACTACAACAGGCTCTGGTCGAAAGTAGTGCGTTATATAGGGAACAGGGTGCCATTGGTGGACACCCGCTTTCTCTTAATGAGGCTGTCATATCAGAGATGTGTTGGAGGCACAGCGGTCACTCTGACCCTGTCCAGCTACTCAGGGCTCTGATAAGATGAGTGAGGGACCTGCTATCGCCCTGCGGGGGAGACCAGAGACAGAGATCTCACCTCTGTACTGTAAGAACCGCTGGCTTGATAAAGCCTTCTTCAGTGAGAGCTCTTTGCCGCAGGCAGTCCTTGTTATCTTGCAGCGTGACATGGGATGTCTGAAAGACTCTGAAGAAAGGGGTGCATCTCAATACCCTTTCATTGAATAAATAACAGGTCTCCAATTGGTTGGTTAGTATTAATGCTTACACCTGCCCAATAGATATGCTTCATTGAAGTCCTGAAAGAAATCCAATTGGTTGGATTATTGCTTATTGCTCACCTATCCAATCACTTAGAGCTTCCTTTTCCCCTCTCCTTCTTCCCACCTCTCCCCCCCCCTCCTTCTTCCCACCTCCCCCCCCTCCCCCCCTCTCCTTCTTCCCACCTCTCCCCCCCTCTCCTTCTTCCCACCTCTCCCCCCCTCTCCTTCTTCCCACCTCTCCCCCCTCTCCTTCTTCCCACCTCTCCCCCCTCTCCTTCTTCCCACCCCCTCTCCCCTCTCCTTCTTCCCACCTCTCCCTCCCCTCTCTTTCTTCTCCCCTCTCCCCCTCCTCTCCTCCCTTCCTCCCCTCATGGGGTCTGCAGAATGTTGCATGCGCAGTGGGATGATGCAGGTTTGCGGTTGACCTAACCATTGCTTCTATTGCAGGTCTTATATATGTGACGGTTTATATGTGATGGTTTTTCACATGTCCATTTTAATGTATAAAGCTGACCGAGTAAAAGCAGTTCCTATGCAACTACAATGTTGTTACCACAGTTCATACTATTTAGTGAAATAGGTATATCCGTGCAACCTAAGATATGGTGTTGGTACAAGGTTCTAAGTTGTCCTCTGTCTCTCTCCGTAGCTGGACAGCGCCACCTCCCTCATCCAGGCGGCCAAGAACTTGATGAACGCTGTGGTGCTCACAGTCAAAGCCAGCTACGTGGCGTCCACCAAGTACGCCAAGGTGTACGGTGCCGCCGCCGTCAACTCGCCTGTGGTCAGCTGGCGCATGAAGGCGCCCGAGAAGAAGCCCTTGGTGAAGCGGGAGAAGCCCGAGGAGTGCCAGACCCGCGTTCGACGGGGCTCGCAGAAGAAGCACATCTCGCCCGTCCAGGCCCTCAGCGAGTTCAAGGCCATGGACTCCTTCTAAAGATGTCCGCCGCCACGACGTATGTCACTGGAACCAAGGAAAACAACACCGACAACGAGAAGTTTAAGAAAACTCCCCTTCTTTCTTTGTGTTAATTTGTTTCTTTTGGTGAGACGAGTTATGCTGATAATAACACCGCCTCCTTTCTCCCTTTTGAGCGAAGGGTCGATGAAAAAACCTACCCGGAGGACTTTGCTATCCCGCCACCTGTTCTGAACTACAGCTCCCATGAACACTTTGGGGCTTCTCGGCCAATGGGGAGCCAGCGTGCTCCCACCCATATTTATGACTATTATTACTACTGTAGCTTAACCGTGTGAGAGCCAAATGTGTGACACTAAAAACAAGAACTTACTTTAAAATAAAAGGGAGATAAAAAGTTAAAAACAAAACATAGCAGAAGAGGGGCACCTAAATGGCCGTCAATATTATTGCTATATCATTACTATTGTGGTACTGACCGGCTGCTCGTACACACATTAACTGTCTGAATGGAAACGATGAATGGCGCAGTAGTGAAATCACTGTAACAAGAGGATTGATCCATCACGGCTGATACACTTTGGGCGGCATTTTCGTGGTGCAAATTAGAGCGCAGGTTTGTGCAAAAAATTACTGTAAACCTCGAAATAATCAGGCAGGGAGATGTAATTATTTCTTCGACAATGTGCATTATAAGGAGACCATTGAACTAGAGTTTAGTTTACTGAGTAATGCATGTGCAGACCTGAGGAAACGTTTCAACTTAAAGCACACTGCCTGACTATGAAGAGGTTTATAGTATTACCCCCACAGATCTGTGCTTTTGTCAATATTCCCCTACTAACTTAATCTTGTATGTTGTCCCCGGTTTGAACGTTACCTTACCTGTAGAGCTAGGAATAACTTATATTTAAGGTAACTGAAAGTGTTTGGCATCCAAGTCATTTGTTTCCTTGTTCCTTCCCGACCCATAACGGCGTTCCTGAACGATGCACACACTTTATGGTCCTATGGTATTGCCTTTAAAAAAAAAATCAATTTCTCATGATGATATCACTAACTATATCGCAGCCTGATTGGATTATTGTGTAGAGTCTAATAGTAGACACGGAGAGGTATGACTAGTTGTGGTTTGCTCATAAGGCTGCGTTTAGACAGGCAGCCCGATTCTGATATATTTTTTTACTGATTTGTCTTGTAATCAGTTCAGCTATCAAAAAGATCTGATGTGAAAGATCTGATGTGAAAGATCTGATGTGATTAGTCAAAAGTGAAATTAGTGGAAAGATTATCAGAATTGGGGTGCCTGACTAAATGAAGCCCTAGAGTCCTACATACATACATACATACATACATACAGGTAATTGCCAAAATAATGGAAATGTGAGTAAATTAAGGATATAACGTATATTAAAAGCAGATGCTTCCACACAGGTGTAGTTCTTGAGTTAATTAAGCAATTAACATCCCAGCATGCTTAGGCTCATTTATAAAAATGCTGGGCAGGCTATTATTTGGGCTACCTACCATGGCCCCCATAGAATGACAATACTATCCACACAGCATGAATGGCCATTTGATGAGCGTGAAAACGATGTAAACCATATGCCACGGCCGTCTGTCACCAGATCTCCACCCAATTGAACACTTATGGGAGATTCTGGAGTGGAGACAGCGTTTTCCAACACCATCAACAAAACAGAAAATGATGGATTTGGGTTGCATCCCTCCAATATAGTTCCAGACACAGAATCTATGATTAGGCACACTGAAACTGCTCTGGCTCGTGTTGGCCCACTGCCCTATTAACAAACTTTATGTTGGCATTTCCTTTCTACTGGCAGTTACCTGTACATACATACAAACAAGTACCTTTATATTCACTGTTCTCTAATAAACCCCTCAACTTGACTGACCACCCTCCACGCCTGTTTCTTCATCACTCACAAGCGGCTATATTTTTTATATAGGACAACAGATATTATAATTATAAGGTGGGTATTCAATTCAATTTCAGATCTTGGCTTTCCAGAATGCGATTGATTTGCACACTAGTGGAAACCTATTATCTGCAATTGCATGAATACCAGTCTAATTCTGCACAATTTTTACCCACTGTAGAATGTAACACGTTTCCTGGTTCCTTAGAGGGGCTAATACAAATGTATCTACAGTGGGGCAAAAAAGTATTTAGTCAGCCGCCAATTGTGCAAGTTCTCCCACTTAAAAAGAGGAGAGAGGCGTGTAATTTTCATCATAAGTACACTTCAACTATGACAGACAAAATGAGAAGAAAAAAAATCCAGAAAATCATATTGTAGGATTTTTTATGAATTTATTTGCAAATTATGGTGGAAAATAAGTATTTGGTCACCTACAAACAAGCAAGATTTCTGGCTCTCACAGACCTGTAACTCGTTACCTGTATTAATGGCACCTGTTTGAACTTGTTATCAGTATAAGAGACACCTGTCCACAACCTCAAACAGTCACACTCCAAACTGCACTATGGCCAAGACCAAAGAGCTGTCAAAGGACACCAGAAACAAAATTGTAGACCTGCACCAGGCTGGGAAGACTGAATTTGCAATTGGTAAGCAGCTTGGTTTGAAGAAATCAACTGTGGGAGCAATTATTAGGAAATGGAAGACATACAAGATCACTGATAATCTCCCTCGATCTGGAGCTCCACGCAAGATCTCACCCCGTGGGATCAAAATGATCACAAGAACAGTGAGCAAAAATCCCAGAACCACACGGGGGTCCTAGTGAATGACCTGCAGAGAGCTGGGACCAAAGTAACAAAGCCTACCATCAGTAACACACTACGCCACCAGAGACTCAAATCCTGCAGTGCCAGATGTGTCCCCCTGCTTAAGCCAGTACATGTCCAGGCCCGTCTGAAGTTTGCTAGACAGCATTTGGATGATCCAGAAGAAGATTGGGAGAATGTCATATGGTCAGATGAAACCAAAATAGAACTTTTTGGTAAAAACTCAACTCGTCGTGTTTGGAGAATGCTGAGTTGCATCCAAAGATCACCATACCTACTGTGAAGCATGGGGGTGGAAACATCATGCTTTGGGGCTGTTTTTCTGCAAAGGGACCAGGATGACTGATCCGTGTAAAGGAAAGAATGAATGGGGCCATGCATAGTGAGATTTTGAGTGAAAACCTCCTTCCACCAGCAAGGGCATTGATGATGAAACGTGGCTGGGTCTTTCAGCATGACAATGATCCCAAACACACCGCCCGGGCAACTAAGGAGTGGCTTCGTAGGAAGCATTTCAAGGTCCTGGAGTGGCCTAGCCAGTCTCCAGATCTCAACCCCATAGAAAATCTTTGGAGGGAGTTGAAAGTCCGTGTTGCCCAGCAACAGCCCCAAAACATCACTGCTCTAGAGGAGATCTGCATGGAGGAATGGGCCAAAATACCAGCAACAGTGTGTGAAAACCTTGAAGATTTACCGAAAACGTTTGACGTCTGTCATTGCCAACAAAGGGTATATAACAAAGTAATGACCAAATACTTATTTTCCACCATCATTTGCAAATAAATTAATTAAAAATCCTACAATGTGATTTTCTGGATTTTGTCTGTCATAGTTGAAGTGTACCTATGATGAAAATGACAGGCCTCTCTCATCTTTTTAAGTGGGAGAACTTGTACAATTGGCGGCTGACTAAATACTTTTTTGCCCCACTCCATGCCAGGCAGTACACTATTTACCTTTGTAAGAGTTCAGATATTCATATTGCCTATTCAACTTTGTACTTGAAACTGAAAGAGGAGCAGAAATCACAAATACCGACACTCACCATATCATTTCCCAGGATGGCCATGTCACAATTCTCCAGCCTTTTCTCAAAGAGTGCACATCGTGGATTTAACATGATAGGAAGTGTGCAAGTGCACATTTTGGGAGCTGGGTGGAAAATTAATTTGGACGTAGCCTTAAGAACAAATAAACAGGCTGTGGCCCGATCCTCTACCTTTCTCCCAATGTGTGTTCTGGCTCATCACAGACCTGAAAGGAACAGACTAGTGTAATACTCCCTGTATAGTACCATGGGAGAATTTCAGTTGCATTTCCTTGATTCCATGTGTCCTCTTTCCTCACCTGCTCATGAAAACCCATTGGGTGAGAAGGTCAGAGGGGCAGGACTTCTGACCCCGTCCAATGGGTTTTGAGAAGGAGGCGAGAAGTTCAGAAAATCCAAATGAGATTCTCCCCAATGTTCACAATGTGTAAGCCCTGTGTCAGAAACATACAGACAGTGTACTGCAGACCGACATGGATTTGAAAAGAACAGAGTGGTTGAGGGAATATGGTGGAATACTCTGTATAATACCAATAACACATAAGCTTCATGTAACTCACTGCAACAAGCAAACAGACAGGGTAGTGCCGAATAAATCAAATCAAATTTATTTGTCACATACACATGGTTAGCAGATGTTAATGCGAGTGTAGCGAAATGCTTGTGCTTCTAGTTCCGACAATGCAGTAATAACCAACGAGTAATCTAACCTAACAATTCCAAAACTACTACCTTAGTTTGTGTGTACACAAGTTTGTGTCTACACAAGTGTAAAGGGATAAAGAATATGTACATAAAGACCCAGACCCTGAGCTCTGCTGTGTGAAGGTATCAGAGTCCATATCGAACAGATGAGCTCTCGTCAATTGCCATTAGAGAGGGAGAGGGAGCAGTGAAGAGACAGTAGGAGAGGGAGGGAGATAGAGAGGGAGAGGGAGCAGTGAAGGGACAGTAGGAGAGGGAGGGAGAGAGGGAAGGAGAGAGGGAGAGGGAGGGAGAGAGGGAAGGAGAGAGGGAGAGGGAGGGAGAGAGGGAAGGAGAGAGGGAGAGGGAAGGAGAGAGTGAGAGGGAGCAGTGAAGGGACAGTAGGAGAGGGAGGGAGTGAGGGAAGGAGAGAGGGAGAGGGAGCAGTGAAGAGACAGTAGGAGAGGGAAGGGGAGAGGGAAGGAGAGAGGGAAAGGGAGCAGTGAAGAGACAGTAGGAGAGGGAGGGAGAGAGGGAAGGAGAGAGGCAAGGAGAGAGGGAAGGAGAGAGGGAGAGGGAGCAGTGAAGAGACAGTAGGAGAGGGAGGGAGAGAGGGAAGGAGAGAGGGAAGGAGAGAGGGAGAGGGAGAGGGAGCAGTGAAGAGACAGTAGGAGAGGGAGGGAGAGAGGGAAGGAGAGAGGGAGCAGTGAAGGGACAGTAGGAGAGGGAGGGAGAGAGGCAAGGAGAGAGGGAAGGAGAGAGGGAGAGGGAGCAGTGAAGAGACAGTAGGAGAGGGAGGGAGAGAGGGAAGGAGAGAGGGAGCAGTGAAGGGACAGTAGGAGAGGGAGGGAGAGAGGCAAGGAGAGAGGGAGAGGGAGCAGTGAAGAGACAGTAGGAGAGGGAGGGAGAGAGGGAAGGAGAGAGGGAAGGAGAGAGGGAGAGGGAGCAGTGAAGAGACAGTAGGAGAGGGAAGGAGAGAGGCAAGGAGAGAGGGAAGGAGAGAGGGAGAGGGAGCAGTGAAGAGACAGTAGGAGAGGGAAGGAGAGAGGCAAGGAGAGAGGGAGAGGGAGCAGTGAAGAGACAGTAGGAGAGGGAGGGAGAGAGGGAAGGAGAGAGGGAAGGAGAGAGGGAGAGGGAGCAGTGAAGAGACAGTAAGAGAGGGAAGGAGAGAGGGAGAGTGAAGAGACAGTAGGAGGGAAGGAGAGAGGGAGAGGGAGCAGTGAAGAGACAGTAGGAGAGGGAAGGAGAGAGGGAGAGTGAAGAGACAGTAGGAGGGAAGGAGAGAGGGAGAGGGAGCAGTGAAGGGACAGTATGAGAGGGAGGGAGAGAGGGAAGGAGAGAGGGAGAGGGAGCAGTGAAGAGACAGTAGGAGAGGGAAGGAGAGAGGGAAGGAGAGAGGGAGAGGGAGCAGTGAAGGGACAGTAGGAGAGGGAGGGAGAGAGGGAAGGAGAGAGGGAAAGGGAGCAGTGAAGGGACAGTAGGAGAGGGAGGGAGAGAGGGAAGGAGAGAGGCAAGGAGAGAGGGAAGGAGAGAGGGAGAGGGAGCAGTGAAGAGACAGTAGGAGAGGGAGGGAGAGAGGGAAGGAGAGAGGGAAGGAGAGAGGGAGAGGGAGCAGTGAAGAGACAGTAGGAGAGGGAGGGAGAGAGGGAAGGAGAGAGGGAGCAGTGAAGGGACAGTAGGAGAGGGAGGGAGAGAGGCAAGGAGAGAGGGAAGGAGAGAGGGAGAGGGAGCAGTGAAGAGACAGTAGGAGAGGGAGGGAGAGAGGGAAGGAGAGAGGGAGCAGTGAAGGGACAGTAGGAGAGGGAGGGAGAGAGGCAAGGAGAGAGGGAGAGGGAGCAGTGAAGAGACAGTAGGAGAGGGAGGGAGAGAGGGAAGGAGAGAGGGAAGGAGAGAGGGAGAGGGAGCAGTGAAGAGACAGTAGGAGAGGGAAGGAGAGAGGCAAGGAGAGAGGGAAGGAGAGAGGGAGAGGGAGCAGTGAAGAGACAGTAGGAGAGGGAAGGAGAGGGGCAAGGAGAGAGGGAGAGGGAGCAGTGAAGAGACAGTAGGAGAGGGAGGGAGAGAGGGAAGGAGAGAGGGAAGGAGAGAGGGAGAGGGAGCAGTGAAGAGACAGTAGGAGAGGGAAGGAGAGAGATGGAAGGAGAGAGGGAAGGAGAGAGGGAGAGGGAGCAGTGAAGAGACAGTAGGAGAGGGAAGGAGAGAGGGAGAGGGAGAGTGAAGAGACAGTAGGAGGGAAGGAGAGAGGGAAGGAGAGAGGGAGAGGGAGCAGTGAAGGGACAGTAGGAGAGGGAGGGAGAGAGGGAAGGAGAGAGGGAGAGGGAGCAGTGAAGAGACAGTAGGAGAGGGAAAGAGAGAGGGAAGGAGAGAGGGAGAGGTAGCAGTGAAGGGACAGTAGGAGAGGGAGGGTGAGAGGGAAGGAGAGAGGGAGAGGGAGCAGTGAAGGGACAGTAGGAGAGGGAGGGAGAGATGGAAGGAGAGAGGGAAGGAGAGAGGGAGAGGGAGGGAGAGAGGGAAGGAGAGAGGGTGGGAGAGAGGGAAGGAGAGAGGGAGCAGTGAAGAGACAGTAGGAGAGGGAGGGAGAGAGGGAAGGAGAGAGGGTAGGAGAGAGGGAAGGAGAGAGGGAAGGAGAGAGGGAGAGAGGGTAGGAGAGAGGGAAGGAGAGAGAGAGGGAGGGAGAGAGGGAAGGAGAGAGGGATGGAGAGAGGGAAGGAGAGAGGGAAGGAGAGAGGGAGCAGTGAAGGGACAGTACGAGAGGGAGGGAGAGAGGTAGGGAGAGAGGGACTGTTCTTTAGTAAACAAACTCCCACTAGTCAGCAGCTCAACATTCAGAAGGGGAAGACACCTTCAGCACTGCTGTATGGCCCTGGAAACCAGCGCAAGGTTTGGATACAAGAGCTGAGCATGCTAAAGCATGGTCCAACATAATGCTGCGACATATGCCACCAGACCGGGGTTTCAAATACTTGAAGAATCATTTGAAATACATTCTCTGTGCCTGTTTGAGCTTGTCCATCTTATGTTAACCAATGGAAAAGTCCCAACACTGCAAATCCCACCCAAACAGACTCTAGAAAAAGCTCAAAGTATTTCAAAGATTCTTCAAGTAGTTCACACTCTCATCACCGTACTGAGCCGCGCTGTCCTGCGCCAGCTGTCCTTACGCACAGCGGAGTAGTGCAGTTTTAAAGCGAATTTCCTGTAATTCTATCTATTTTCCTTTGTGTCCATGTACTCTCTGGGGAGTGGGGGCCCACACTACATCCATCCACCATAGTTGCTGGAACCGTGCCAGAAAGCATGTGAAAATAAACGATCCAACACAGTACAGTTCGTTCAGGTCTGCACGGCAGTCCACCTATTGCAACAGAGAACCTTGAGAGTTCTATAGACATCATAACAGTTCTCTCTGCAATGTATTTACGACTTGAACGTGGCTCAGGGCCATGCCAAGGGAAATCAAGGCCTTAAAGGCAATAAAGCGAAATGTACTGAACGTAACAGAAAGGCTAACTTCCAAACGGCCACCTATTCCCTATAAAGGGTGCTACCTTTGACCAGAGCCCTACGGAAATCACTTGGAACACAGGCAGATTAATACCCTGAATTGCATACTGTATACGTAAGATAGAAGGTTATAGCTTTTCTATTCAGCATTGATATCCATTGTTCTTCACATTCAGAATGAGCCGTTTAGATATGCGTTATGTTCTTGATGTCGTAGTTGCTTTACGTGCACGAACGCACGCGCACACACCTTGTCCGTCTGATACAAGGGTTTGATGAAGACCCTCCATCCTTTCATCGCTGCTCAGAATCCCTCTCTGTTGGATAGGAAACACACGTTTAACAATGATCAATGCCATCCGCTGAACAAACTCGAACGGTGGGGGCACTTTCCAATATTAACGCATTGACAGGCTTAATCGCCCCCCACTCCACACCATTACACATTAGAAACAGGGTTAAAAAAGGATGTTTTTTACCCAATAAAGCCCACGGCAGAGAAATAGACCATTACTTTACATTAAATTGGCACAGTCGGATATCATTACTTTACATTAGATGGGCACAGCCAGGTATGGTGTCGGCAATGGATGCTGTTACCAATGAATAACTGTTATCAATGGATCATAGATGGCAGATTTCAAGTCAATGGCAGCTGCTACCAATAGACTAACCGCTCTCCCACCCTGCATTTAAAGCAAGGCCAGTGTGAGGTGTCGTGCAGTACAGTGTGGACCGTTTTCTAAGTCATTCCTTTAAAGGGGCAATCCGAGATTCAAAAAAATAAAATAAAAGTGGCCACCATGACACTTTTTGGGAGGTAAACAGCAAGGAAGGGGCAGGATAAATGTAACCACTCTAAAACTCACAGAAAGAGCTATAGATGCAAGGACCATCATTTTGAAGCTACGGTGCACAATGTATCACAGGGTTCATTATAAAATGTCTACATCATCATTCATTTAAAAGTGCAGCCATGGATGTACCAATCCCAGATTGTCCCTTAATATACGAGGAGTGAGTCCCTTGAAAAACAAAAGCTCTCGACAGACGTCCCCAGCAGTCTTAAAGTAGTATTAAAAAGCCTGCAGTGTTGCTCGGATCTAATTAAACAAATATGGCCTCCCCAGCTTCCAACACAAAAGGAGGAAGAGAAGGAGACTTCAAATGAATTATTGTCCCCAGTGGCTATGTCTATACAGCTAACAGACACTATATTATGAGACTTCATGATGGTTTGTGGCCACTAGTCCCTTTGGTGAGACCGAGGGGTTTCCTAGCCCAAACTTACGTCAATAGTGTACATCTCAATGATGTAAAGTGGAGACAACGAAAGGAAACCACTTGAGACTATTGAGATGCCCCTTTACCCAGGTCAGTTGGCTCTAAACATACCTTGGTTCAATAGTATTTGATTTTTTTTTATATAGACTTTTGATTTAATCCATGTCCTAGTCCATAAAGAGCAAACTCCACCCAACTGGCACTCCAGGCAGGCAAAATCAAACTTTTAAAAGTATTTGCAAGAAAATAGATACTCTTCGAACCGAGGTCTGACTGCAGAAATGCCACACTGCCTAACCCCGGCCCTTATCCGGAAGATGGCGGTAAACAAACAGATTTGAATGATACATTACACCAGATGGCAACTTAATGAGACAAAGCTGTCACCGTTTAAACGACTCAGAGCGAGAGAAAGAGAGGGAGGAGAGGAAGGAGGGACAGAGGGATTGGAGGGGGAGGATCATAAAATGCCATTAAAAATTTGAACACGGTCATAATAAAGTTGGAGACGGTCCCCAAAAAGACTGGACTGAAGAGAAACGCCCCTGATTTATTCATGTCTGTATTGAAATGGAGAGAAAGAGAAGGAAGACAGAGAGACGAAGGGAGAAAGCGAGAGAATGAGAGAAAGAGGGGGAAGGAGGGGAAGAGAGCGAGAGAGTCAGAACCTGAGCCAATGAGGAGCAGGTCCTATCCCACACCTGGGAAATGGAGGACTCTGTCTGATCAAGCCCTTAACTTCACACTATTAAGTAAACACAATTAAGTTTTCAGGGAGAGTGAACGATGTTACTGGGTCTTAGCCGCCAAAGTCCATATCTTTGTCTCAAATGGCACCCAATGCACTACTGTACATTTGAATAGGGCTTTGGTCAAAAGTAGAGCATAACATAGGTACATGGTGTGCATCCCAAATGTCACACTATTCCCTGTCAGACCATCCATGAGGGATGTTTTCTTTGAGGTTAAAATATGGTTGAGCATTGGTGCTTTTTATGAAGTCTCCTCCTGTAGCCACTTGCAGTTTATTGTACTACACAATAAGCCACGAGCAGAATTTAACCAGAAAGGCTACTGTGCATAAATTACAAATATTTTGGGGTGAAACATAATGAGTATTGTGCACACACACAAAATACCAGTTTGTCCATCCTGGAGCCATCCTCTGCGGTCTTCTTGGTGGGGTCGATGACATCAGAGATTTTCAGGGGCTCTTTGCCTCTGGCGGGGAACACAGGGAAAGGGGGATAAGTCTTAGTAGTCTTGCAAAAACTGGAAAAATATAGTGCCCCCAAAAAAACTCCCAAAACATGGGCCGCCACAACTACACTTGAATTGACTGAGAGTCATTTTCAAAACATTTTCACATCAAACATAATGAGCATGATATTGATGAAATGATTGTAGGGAGGGCCTCCCGAGTAGCGCAGCAGTCTAAGGCACTGCACCGCAGTGCTAGAGGCATAACTGCAGACCGAGTTTGATCTTGGACTGTGTCACAACCGGCCGTGATTGGGGGTCCCGTAGGGCGGAGCACAATTGGCCCAGCATTGTTCGGGTAAGGGGAGGGTTTGGCCATGGGGGCTCATTGCGCTCTAGGGCCGGGTGCCTGCAGGATGACCTCGGTCACCAGTTGAACAGTGTTTCCTCCGACACATTGGTGCGGCTGGTTTCCGTGTTAGGCGGGCGGGTGTTAAGAAGCGCGGTTTGGCGTGTCATGTTTCAGAGGACGCATGACTTGACCTTCACCTCCCGAGCCCATTGGGGAGTTGCAGCGATGAGACAAGATCGAAATTGGGGAGAAAAAGCAATGACTACCTGCTCTCTGTCATCTATCCAGACACAAAACTATGTGTGGGCGATGATTGCTACAGAGATTTTAGATTTGATCTGGATCTCTTTTACTCCTCATTTGGATTTATCTTCCAAGAGTCCTTAAACATTCATATACAATGTATTTTATTATATAATATGAACACATTTAAAAAAAAAAAATAGAATACGAACACATTTTCAAATATAACACATTGTTACAAACAGACAAAATACACTAACATACTGACCAGATAAATACTCACTCTAAAAAGATATATTGATTCTTCATCGACCATAGTCCAGCACAACTTTCCTATGTATTATATTTAAATGGTTTTAAAGTATTGTTTAAATGTACATACTGAAAGAGAGTTTACATGTCATTTTCAATAAACACTCGAAACGTGGGCCTCAACTACGTACCGTGCTTTCGGGAAAAGACTCAGTTTTCGCTTTGTCATTATGGGATTTTGTGTGTAGATTGATGAGGGGGGGGGGAAACTATTTAATCCTCAATGTGGAAATAGTCAAGGGGTCTGAATACTTTCCGAATGCACTGTATTTTATCGTCAATTCATGGTGCTCCGTCATAAAAAGATTATTACACAATACCAGGGACATGCAGTCAGGCAGGGGAAGCAGCGCTTACCCAGTGATAATAAAAATAACAAGAAGCTGTCATGAAATACAAATGAAATTAAAAAATGAAATTACATTAAAAAAAATCGCCATTCATTTTTGTTATGTAATGTTTTATATCGTTATGGTGGTTTTTATGGTCAAGATGTCAAAAAAATCAGAGTCAAAAGGTCAGGTGTTAGAATATTCATGCCTTTCTTTCCTTTGGAATCCAATTCAAATCCTTTCCTGACTCCAGTCTGTTAAAAAAACAGTTGAGTGATAGGATAAAATGTTGATTTCCGCCTAAATAGACATACCCGAATGTAATTATTTTTCATGAGATGGTCATAAACAATAACTGGTAATGCTTCATAGTTTTAGAAAGGTCTTGAACTCACCTTTATGGTGAAAATAGTTATAAATTGCTGAGGTCACTTTTGCACTTTTGAGGACACAAGCTCGAGTAAAAATATAGTTTTAAATATAGTAACAATCATAAATGACAATCATAAATGACTTACTATAAGATTTCAAATTTCTTCTAACTGTAAAATAAATATGATCATACTTGGTGACAGTACAATATTGGCACTATTGCATACAACTGTCGACAGAGAATTTTCTCCTAAACGGGGCACAGAGACGCCATTCAAATGTGTCCAGACTCATTACAACTTCAGCTTTAAGCACAAAGTGGTCTTCTTTCAATTCTATGAAATTATTTCGTTTTTTTCTTATTCATGTTGAGACCTTTAAATCCTGCTGAGAATATCCCAGCGAGATGACCACAATGTCTGCACTCGCTGGGCTCCCAAGCTGGGCTCGCTCTCTCAGAGGACGAGATAATCGATTATTTGTCTGGATCAGAGAGAAAATGTGACACGGTCACTCCCTGTGCAAATGTGGGGTCTGAAACTTGACACTTCACGTCAGCTCTGCTTAGAGTGGAAACTGAGAACAGACAGTTGTTCACAGAGCACTTTGTACACCAAAATGTCAGTCGGAACTGCTCCAGAACTACTCAAAGTCCCCCTAAACAGGGGACTTAACATCTATTAAGGAACAGGGTAAGCATCACTGCTTTGCCTTGCTTGTAGCTTAAGCTGATTTCATATTTTGCGCATGCGTATTGCCTACACGTTGTTTGGGTAATTCCTGGGGTAAGGGTGCACATTTTGGTGGCTCTACATAATTTGGTTCTCGTGTCTCCCTCTCCTAGCTGTCGGGCAGGTTAACAGTGAGTACTTGAGTGTCCACTTGTCTGAAACGTCATTACCAATTCATCATTTTTACTCAGACTTTTACACATCTTGAACATTTACTTTTGCTTTGTTGATGCAGTGGGAACGGGGCTTCTCCCGCCTTGGCCTCTACACGGATGAGGCTAACGGTACTACGCCCATTGTGCATTCTGGTTGCCATACTGTGGTGCATGCAGAACAAAATACTGGACATGGGATTCTCTGCTGTGACTCCTACAATGCTGTCACCGAGAGGGAAGGACAGACGAAGTGAAGGTAGTGAAGGTGCATTTTGCTTTGCAATTTGCAGGTTAGGTTCATGTTGAATCATGAGAATAGACACCATCCCTTTGAATGACTTTGATTTATCAGGCTCGAATTTTGTTTTGAACTTTTGAGAAATTGATTGTTGATATGGTATTTTCGCTAGAACCGTATTTATTAAACATACACCTTGCTAATATTGAGTTCCAATTTGGGTTCCATGTAGAACCCTCTGTGGAAAAGGTTCTAAATGGAACTGGGGAAAAAACGGTTCTACTTGGAACCAAATGGGTTCTACCTGGAACCAAAAAGGGTTCTTCAAAGGGTTCTCCTATCGGGACAGCTGAAGAACCAATTTAGGTTCTTGATAGCACCTTTTTTATAAGCATGTACCCCGTTACAAGGCACTTAAATCTTTTGTCCTGCCCAGTCACCCTATGAATGGAACACATACACAATGTCTCAATTGACTCAAGGCTTAACAATCCATCTTTTAGGTGTCTCCTCCCCTTCATCTACACTGATTGAAGTGGATTTAACAAGTGCCTTCAACAAGGGATCATAGCTTGACGTGTGGTGGGTTGTTTTACACAGGCTGTGTGTAGCCTGGTCCCAGATCTGTTTGTGATGTCTTGCTAAGTAGTTGTCAAAACAGTACAAACAGATCTGGGACCAGGCTAGGCTGTGCGCTTTTCTCCCCCCATTGTTGTGACAGTAATAGCATGTGCTCTCTGTAGCACACATTGCTCACTAATAGTTTTGTAGACACACCAAAGAAAAGGTTGTTTTTGCCTACAATCATTCACTCAATATCAAGCTTATTATGTTCAATGTGAAATAAGTAAAAACACTTTGTCTTTTGGCAGGAATTGGGTTGTTCATAAAATGTCTTTCATTCAGTTCAAGTGTATCTAATGGATTTGAGATTTGACTTATTTCCCCAATCAACTTCAGCCCAATGATCCCCAACTTCAGCCCAATGATACCTACTTTTCTGGAATTGAGTGAACTAAATGGAACACGTCCACTGAGTGGACACAAGATTAAGAACACCTTCCTAATATTGAGTTGCCCTTAGAACAGCCTCAATGAATTATTTAGCCTCAATTCGTCTGGGCATGGACTCTACAAGGTGTCTGAAGCATTCCACAGGGATGTTGACTCCAATGCTTACCACAGTTGTGTCAAGTTGGCTGGATGTCCTTTGGGTGGTGGGCCATTCTTGATATACAGCCCAGCAGCATTGCAGTTGTTGACACTAACCGGTGCGTCTGGCACCTACTACCAAACCCCGTTCAAAGGCACTTAAATAGTTTGTCTTGCCCATTCACCCTCTGAGAATGGCACACACACACAATCCATGTCTCAATTGTCTCAAGGCTTAAAAATGATTCTTTATTCCTGTCTCTTCTCCTTCATCTACACTGATTGAAGTGGATTTAACAAGTGACATCCATAAGGGATCCTAGATTTCACCTGGATTCACCTGGTCAGTCTACGTGTTAAGCCTGTGTAAGGGAGGCGAAGTCAGGTGCAGGAGAGCAGAGTAGAGTAAACAGAAGCACTTTTATTCCGTAAAACAATAGGCACAAGAAAATGACATAAGTGCCCAAAAACACGGAACATAAACTATAAAAGTATCGCGCGTGAACATACAGCGTTAACAATGAACAATCACACACAAAGACACGATGGGGAACAGAGGACTAAATACATGTAGATTGACTGGGGAATGAAAACCAGGTGTGTATGGAACAAGACAAAACAAATGGATATATGAAAAATGGAGCGGCGATGGCTAGAAAGCCGGTGACGTTGATCACCGAACGCCGCCTGAACACGGGGAGGAGCCGACTTCGGCGGAAGTCGTGAAACTATGTCATGGAAAGAGCAGGTGTTCATAATGTTCGGTGACTTTCCAAAAGTTCCCATTATTTAAAATACTGGTTGAGATGTTCTGTAATTTTGCGGCGCTAATTCTATCACCATCTTAGTTTGACTCTCCATCCATGAGTGTAGGTTGCCTAGCGATGCAAATACAACGTGTGGTTATTGACTCAATCTGGTGCCAGCGTGAGAATACAGACTCTGTCAAGTGAGTGGGGCTGTGTTGTTGTTCTTCCAGCCAGGTAGCTAGATTGATTGGATTTGGGGGCTTCCCCCTGAGAGCACTGTGGTCCTAGGGCAGGGCTCGACTGTGTGTGTGTCTGTGTGTGTGCGCTTACAAAGCACTTTCATTTGTGTGTGTGTGTGTGCTCGTCAGAGTGTGTGTGTGCATATGTGACGCTTGCTTGTGTGTGGGGGACTTTGCTGATCTGTGGGAGCCTGGCAGGGCTCTGGGCTGACCTTGTATAGCTGAGGTGGCTCTGCGTACAGTCATTTATCAATTAGACAGAATTGGGCTCGGGGCAATGTGACAGCAGCCTGCTGTGACGACTCACTGGGCATTAGCTGCTTGGCCTGGCAGGCACCGTTGTTGGGCCAGGATAGTGCAAGTTACATGTGTGTTGGCTCTACTGTATTGCACTGTGTGTGTGTGTGTGTGTGTGTGTGTGTGTGTGTGTGTGTGTGTGTGTGTGTGTGTGTGTGTGTGTGTGTGTGTGTGTGTGTGTGTGTGTGTGTGTGTGTGTGTGTGTGTGTGTGTGTGTTGTGAGGTCTGTGGCTGGGTAAGCACGTTGTTCTATCAAAGCCACATTTTCTCACAAACAAACCTTGATGGAGTCTAAATTTACAGTACAACAGATAGCTTCAACAACCAGAGTGAGATAGACTATTAACTGAAATGTACCCCCCTAAAATCTTTTTTGTTGTTGTTGTAAATACCAATGTAGCCAAGATACACAAGCGATAGCCTCTGATGGCAGCATTTTTCATATCATCCGACAAAATGGCACACTGCTCAACTCAGCTCAGTCATAGACAGATGTAATATAATAGTAATAATTTGCAAAGCAAACTCCATAGCCTTTTACCGTGGATTTACAATACTTGCTATGCACAGCAAACACACACACACACACACACATAATAATATAATTATGTGAAATATTATTACAAAACATTAGGGACACCTGCTCTTTCCATGACATAGACTGAACAGGTGACTCCAGGTGAAAGTACTAAATTGTCATACTTGAGTAAAAGTAAAGATACCTTAATAGAAAATGACTCATGCAAAAGTGAAAGTCACCCTGTAAAATACTACTTGAGTTAAGTCTAAAAGCATTTGGTTGAAAAAAAATACTTAAGTATCAAAAGTAAATGGATTTTCTAAAACGTACTTAGAAGTAGAAGTATAAACCATTTCAAAATCCTTATATTAAGCAAAACAGACGGCACCATTTTCAATGTTTTTTTTATTGACGGATAGCCAGGGGGGACACTCCAACACTCAGACATATTTACAAACCAAGCATTTGTGTTTAGTGAGTCCGTCAGGTCAGAGGTCGTAGGGATGACCATATTCTCTTGATAGGTGTATGAATTGGACCATTTTCCTGTCAGAATGTAAGGGGTACTTTTGGGTGTCAGGGAAAATATATGATGTAAAAAGTACATTATTTTCTTTAGGAATGTAGTGAAATAAAAGTAAAAGTTATCAAAAATATAATTAGTAAAGTAAAGTACAGATACATCCCAAAACTACTTAAATAGTACTTTAAAGTATTTTTACTTAATTACTTTACACCACTGCCACAGTCAGTCTAACCTGGTCACCAAACTGTTTGTGCTGTCTCACCAACTACACTGTCTTTCAAGAGAACACAAACAGATCTGGGACCAGGCCACACACAGTACGAAAATGTATGCACTCCCTACTGTAAGTAAATGACTAAAACGTACATTTCAAATGTCAATTCTTCCTCAAACAACCCTGCACACATATCATTTAAAGTAGTCCGTTACCACTGTATGCACAGACAACTATGACCCCACCATTCCTCTACCAAACAACGTTAGCCCCTGTGTCCAGTGTGTCCATTGGGTCGTTACCGTATCTCGAAGAAAAAAAAAACACATTCACACGCCCCCCCCCCCCTAACCCAAAGATGCTGTTATAATTCCATTCCAATGGCCCTCAAAACAGCTAAAAAAAAGGTGTCGCGGCGAGCACCGAGGAATCTACTAAAGGTGCGGCCATAACCATTAAAACGTTCGACTCGTCATTAATGGGTCTGTACCCGGCGGTAAGTGGCACAATCCATCACCGTTACGACTGGAATATTCTCAATACGCGGCACCCCTATATAGCACTCTTCGGTTTGAATACAGAAATATGGCCTAACTAATGTCGTGTCTTAGATGGTCTTACATGGAACAAAGCAAAGTAAAAGGAATATAGAACAGTCGTGGCTCATCTTTGTCAAGCATTATGTAATTAACTAATCAGTTGATGGAGCAACTTACTCAAATACCATACTCAATACAACATGGTAGTTGGCTGAGCAGGATGGAGGCCTCTTGGAAATCTAGTGGAGAGGAAATAGGAGTTGATGTAAGACAAGGACATCTTTTAAATGGGCAATCTGGGAATGAAACCACCAAAAAGTGATGAGATCCAAATGACAGTTTAAATCTTTTGAAGCCACAGTGTTTGTTCACAATGATATTGTTTGCAAACAATGGAGTAAATAAAACAAGATCACATTTTAGGCTACAATGGAAAAAAACAGTACAATTAAGCTCAAAAGGCACCAGCTGTCACAAACGTCGTTATAACGACCAAAGTGCAGCGTCGTATGGGTTCAACATATTTATTTTGTGAACCGGCACAAAAAAACAATAAAGCACAAATGAAACGTGAAGCTATGGCGTGCTCACAGGCAACTAACCAAAAACAAGATCCCACAAAAACCCAGTGGGAAAAGGCTGCCAAAATATGATCCCCAATCAGAGACAACGAAAGCCTCTGATTGGGAACCATACCAGGCCAACATAAAAAGAGAACAACTAGAGTACCCACCCTAGTCACACCCCGACCTAACCAAATTAGAGAATAAAAGGCTCTTTAAGGTCAGGGCGTGACACCGGTCTTACATGTACAGCACAACCCTCATATGAATAACAACCACTCAAACACCAGTACCTCTCCTGAGCACCCACCCCTGAAAAAATGACATGTGCCTCGCAAGACATGGCCTTAGTGTTGTGAGGTTAGGTAGAGTCTTTACTCACACATGATCCTGGTTAAAATCTTCTATCCCACTGAGTGGGTCTTTGTAGCTCATCTCAGAGCGTGTCACAATAACGCTGCTCTTGGCAACACACGTCAAAACTGTTCCAGGGAAACAAAGGGGAGGGGGGAAGATAAATAAAGAAGCCTTGACTTCTAAGAAGAGAAGTTCAGCCGGAGCTGTAAAGAGATGGAGCAATAACACGCCTGAGGGGATGAACCTAGTACTGTAACCCAGTGAAGTGATGCCTTGTCTGGGCTGTCACTGGGGCCCCGACCCCCCTCTTCCATGCCATGGAGCTCCCTGCTAACGCTAGCTACAGACAATGAAGGAATCCCACTATAGTGAAGCTACAGTCAATCAAGTTACAGTCAATCAATAGCAGTAGCAGGGACATCACACCCAAGACATTGTTTCTTTTAGACAAAATATGGAGTTTAGCAGTGGCCCTCAAACAAGTTAAATGCATGATATCTCAGCTGATGTGCTGTGCTCCAAGTGAAGAAAAATAACTGACATGCATGCTAAAGATCCAAGAACAACACATTGGGCCGGTTTCCTGGACAAGTCTTGGACTGAAAAGCATGCTCAATAGAGATTGAAATAACTTTTTAATCTACTACTAGGCTTAATCTGTGTCGGGAAACCAGTATCTAATGTATTGTAGTTTATGACGAGAAGTCGCTGGCATGAAAGGCACACACCCTACACATCATGCCAATAGGGTTGACCCACTTGATGGGAAATGTAATGTGACTCATAAAAAAACGAGAATTGCTACACTGCCCCATATGAACGGAAGGCACATTCCATACATCTTCCTACCGCAGCCCCCTCACATGTCTGGCTGTGCATTCAGATGACCTGTCGGTAGCAGTCACACTTCTGACACCAACGTAGCAAATGGCGGGGAAGGGCAGTGAAACTGGGCCGTCAGCGTGAAAGGCATAACATCCTATGCATTGCACCAATAGGGTTAGCCTATATGTAACGTGGCTCATGTAGCCAGGATCGCTAGAGTAGAAGTACCTTCAGAAAGTATTCACACCCCTTGACTTTTTTGTATTTACGTCCCGAATTTAAAATGAATTAAATTGAGATTTGTTGGTCACCGGCATACACACAATATCCCATAATATCAAAATTGAATTATTTTATTTTCTGTTTTTGAAATGTCTTGTGTCAATAAGTATCCAATCCCTTTGTTATGGCAAGCCTAAATAAGTTTAGGAGTAACAATTTGGTTAACAAGTCACATAATAAGTTTTGGACTCACTCGGTGTGCAATAATAGCGTATAACATTAGTTTTGAATGACTACCTCATCTTTGTACCACAGACATACAATTATCTGTAACGGTCCTCAGTCGAGCAGTGAATTTCAAACACAGATTGAACCACAAAGACCAGGGAGTTTTTCCAATGCCTGACCTTAAATATCCCTTTGAGCATTGCGAAGTTATTAATTACACTTTGGATGGTGTATCAATACACCCAGTCACTACAAAGACACAAGTGTCCTTCCTAGCTCAGTTGCCGGAGAGGAAGGAAACCGCTCAGAGATTTCACCATGATGCTAATGGTGACTTTAAAACAGTTACATAGTTTAATGGCTGTGATAGGAGAAAACTAAGGAAGGATCAACAACAGTTACTCCACACTACTAACCGAATTGACTAAGTGAAAAGAAAGAATACAAATTCTCCAAAACATGCATGTTATGGGTATGCTTGTAATCGTTAAGGACCGGGAAGTCTTTCAAGATAAAAAATAAATTGAATGAAGCTACTGTAAGTACAGGGGAAATCCTAAATGAAAAAAAAACATGGTTCAGTCTGCTTTTCCACCAGACACTGGGAGACTAATTCATCTTTCAGCAGGACAATAACCTAAAACACAATGCCAAATAAACACTGTTGCTTACCAAGTAGGCACTGAATTTTCCTGGCCGAGTTACAGTTGACTTAAATGTACTTGAAAATATATGGCAAAGACTTGAAAATGGTAATCTAGAAATGATCAACAACCAATTTGATAGAGTTTGAAAAATCCTGAAAATAATAATGGTCAAATCTTGTACAATCCTTGTGTACAAAGCTCTTAGAGACATACCTATAAAGACCCACAGTTGTAATAGCTGCCAAAGATGATTCTAACATGCATTGACTCAGTAGTGTGTAAAATGCATCAATCTGCATTCATGGCCTACATAATATGTTAGGTAGGTTATGACGTGAGGGTGATAAAATGGCCTAATTCATGTGTTTGTACAGTATTTCTGCAATTGCAAACAATACAGTACGAAAGTATAAACAACAAAAACTACCCCACTAATTCTGTGCTCCTGTTTTCAAGCCCCATTTATTGTCATGGATTTTTTTTAAATCTAGAATTAAGTTGACATGTTGAGTGAGTAAGACACTTAAATTGGTCAACATTTTGAGAGTTCGCTTTAAACCGCCGCAAGGTGTGAGTTTTTCAAAGCCCTTTCACATGGCCATGTTTGCATCCACACACAGCTACGACTATGTATTCACTCTATCAGACCAAATGCCCACGATACGCCACATCACTTGAGGAGAGGATTTCTCTCCACTTTCTTTAAGAGTCCTCAATGCATTTGCGCCCATGTAACCAGCTTCCCTTAGATTCCCTCTAACTCAAAGTTAAACATATAGAGAGGTGGCGAACAATGACAGGTCTCTGATGTCTTATATGGGGCGATGCCGGAACGTTGGCCAGATGTTACGGGATATTCCTTCTCACTTTCCCTGTCAGGTGATAATGCTTGGCGGATCGATCGGGCAAGGTTTTCACCATTGGCCTGTGGAACAGGTTGTGACAGGCAGTGGAGTGTATTCATAGATGTCAAGAGAAGCCAGGATTCCCCAAAGAACTGAAAAATATATATAAATATATATAAAATAATGTATCTTTCGTCTCTCTGTGTTTCATAATTTTCCTTCAGTTCGCAAGATGCTGAACGTATCTCACCGGAGAAAGCATCTGAGTGAACAAAACAGTGCTCCCCTGTCTCTGTATGTGTAGGCCATCTATCGGATGCTGTCTGGTCCAAAAGAGTATGAAATTGTTGCTGCCCGTAGCATTGAATGCAAGGGAAGTCAGCAATTATTTGGCTTCCCTTGACAAAAAATTAAAAATAATAGCCAATCAACATTGAGCTAAACTGAATGATCTCAACTGTGAATGGTCCTGGCACACCAAAACAAAGTCTCAAGGGAAGCCAGTTTGGATTTACCATCACTCCTATCAAATCGCATCGAGAGAATATGTCATTGACAGAAACAACTTGACTTGTTGCATCTCGTTGTGTTGTTGTCTTCCAGTGGTTAGCTAAATTAGACATGGATGGAGAGGGATTTGGACTGGTTTTACTTAATTCTCCTTACTGGCTGATGATTTTAACAACGATTCTGATCCAACCATTAATTCATACATTGTGCCCCTGTCCTGAGAGGATGTAAGCTCAATATGTAGCTAGAAGTGGAAGGCTAATGATTACTAGCTAATGTTACCCATGAAAGAAAATTAGGTTAATGAGCAAGTATTTTAGCCAGGTAGCCGAAGACAACAAAAAATTCAATCGTGTACTGTATGACAGAGTGATAGACCGTTTCGTCAACAAGAAGGAGAGGAGGATGGCATTGGTGAATCAACATGTTTTTTTTTCTATTTGCACAAACACACACACAAACACATGCAGTAACAGTCAAAAGTTTGGACATACCTATTCATTCAAGGGTTTTTCTTTAGTTTGACTATTTTCTACATTTTAGAATAATAGCGAAGACATCAAAACTATGAAATAACACATAGTAGTAACCAAAGTGTTAAACAAATGAAAATATATTTTATATTTGAGATTCTTCAAAGTAGCCACCCTTTGCCTTGATGACAGCTGTGTACGCTCTTGGAATTCTCTCATCCGGCTTAACCTGGAATGCTTTTCCAACAGTCTGGAAGTTCCCATATATGCTGAGCACTTGTTGGCTGCTTTTCCTTCACTCAGAGGTCCAACTCATCCCAAACCATCTCAATTCGGTTGAGGTCGGGTGATTTTGGAGGTCAGGTCATCTGATGCAGCACTCCATCACTCTCCTTCTTGGTGAAAAACAAATGATAGTCCGACTAAGTGCAAACCAGATGGGATGGCGTATCGCTGCAGAATGGCGTGGTCGCCATGCTAGTTAAGTGTGACTTGAAATGTACATAAATCCCAGACAATGTCACCAGCAATCAATCAATCAATAAGATGTCCATATAAATCCCTTCTTACATCAGCCAATGTCACAAAGTGACAGAAACCCAGCTTAAAACCCCAAACAGCAAGCAATGCAGATGTAGAAGCATGGTGGCTAGGAAAAACTCCCTAGAAAGGCCGGAACCTAGGAAGAAACCTAGAGAGGAACGAGGCTCTGAGGGATGGCCAGTCCTCTTCTGGCTGTGCCGGGTGTAGATTATTACAGAACATGGGCAAGATTTTCAAACGTTTATAGGTGACCAGCAGGGTCAGATAATAATAATCACAGTGGTTATAGAGGATGCTACAGATCAGCACCTCAGGAGTAAATATTAGTTGGCTTTTCACAGCCGATCATTCAGAGTTAAAGACAGCAGGTGCGGTAGAGAGAGAGTCGAAACAGCAGGTCCGGGGCAGGGTAGCACGTCCAGTGAACAGGTCAGGGTTACATAGCCGCAGGCAGAACAGTTGAAACTGGAGCAGCAGCACGACCAGGTGGACTGGCGACAGTAAGGAGTCATCAGGCCAGGTAGTCCTGAGGCATGGACCTAGGGTTCAGGTCCTCCGAGAGAAGAGAGAGAGAGAAAGAGAGATAGACAATTAGAGGGAGCATACTTAAATTCACACAGGACACTGGATAAGACGGGAGAAATACTCCAGATATAACAGACTGACCCTAGCCCACGACACAAACTATTGCATAAATACTGGACGCTGAGACAAGAGGGGTCGGGAGACATTGTGGCCCTGTCCAACGATACCCCGGACAGGGCCAACCAGGCAGGATATAACCCTACCCACTTTGCCAAAGCACAGCCCCCACACCACTAGAGGGATATATTCAACCACCAACCTACAAGACAAGGCCAGTATAGCCCACGAAGATCTTCCCAACGCCACAAACCCGAGGGGGGAGCCAACCTGGACAGGAAGATCACGTCAGTTACTCAACCCACTCAAGTGACGAACCCCTCCTAGGGATGGCATGAAATAGCACCAGTAAGCCAGTGAGTCAGCCCCTGTAATAGGGTTAGAGGCAGAGAATCCCAGTAGAGAGAGGGGAACTGGCCAGGCAGAGACAGCAAGGGCGGTTCGTCGCTCCAGTGCCTTGCCGTTCACCTTCACACCCCTGGGCCAGACTACACTCAATCATAGGACCTACTGAAAAGATGAGTCTTCAATAAAGACTTAAAGGTCTTGTTCGAGTCTACGTCTCTCACATGTATAGGCAGACCATTACATAAAAATGGAGCCCTATAGGAGAAAGCCCTGCCTCCAGCTGTTTGCTTAGAAATTCTAGTGACAGCAAGGAGGCCTGTTTCCGAATGACATCACTAAGAGGTCAAATATATAATGAAAAAATAGTGGTCCTAAAACGGAACACCGAAATGTACAGCATCCACAGAGACAAACTGATATCTTCCTAGAGATAAGATCTAAACCAGCCCAGAACTTGTCTGTGTAGACCAATTTGGGTTTCCATTCTCTCCAAAATAATGTGGTGATCGACGGTATCAAAAGCAGCACTAAAGGCCGATAGTTTTTCATATTTTCTGGGTCAAGGTTTGGCTTTTTCAAGAGAGGCTTTATTACTGCCACTTTTAGTGAGTTTGGTACACATCTGGTGGATAGTGACCCGTTTATTATGTTCAACATAGGAGGGCCAAGCACAGGAAGCAGCTCTTTCAGTAGTTTATTTGGAATAGGGTCCAGTACGCAGCTTGAAGGTTTAGAGGCATCAGCGTCTCAGACCCCGTAACGGGTGGAGGAGAGACCAGAGAAGACTCTGACTCTGACTCGTTACTTAACCTGTCTACGATACTGGTTCCCAATTGGGAATCAACCCTCCCACGTTCAGCTGAAACGGTGGCGCATGGAACGCAAAAATATTCTTAAAAATATTTAACCTCCACACATTAACAAGTCCAATAGCTCAAATGAAAGATAAACACCTTGTTCATCTAGCCAGCAAGTCAGATTTCTAAAATGTTTTACGGCGAAAACATAGCACATATATATGTAAAACCACCACCAGACACAGCTCATTTGAATAGCCAAAACATGCAATCAACAAACGCAGGATTAAAAAATAAATCGCTCACTAACCTTTTGAAAATCTTCATCAGATGACAGTAATATGACATGTTACACAGTACATTTTTTTTTTTTTCAATAATATGCCATTTATATCCATAAATGTCCATTTACAGTGAGTTCACGTTCAGAAATTACTCAAAAATGCCCGCAGGAAATCTATGTAGCGCGGCAAGATAACGTAAATAGACATCATAAACTTTGACTAAATATACATGTTCTACATATAGTTAGAAAGATACACTGCTTCTTTATGCAACCGCTGTGTTAGATTTATTTTTAACGATACAGAAATCGCACACTATTCCATATGCTGAGACAGCGCTCAGTTCCAAGCTACATTTCTACGTAATGTTGGAGTCAACAGAAACACAGATTTAAGCATAAATATTCCCTTACCTTCGATGGTCTTCGTTCAGAATGTTCTGGAAGGCTTCATACTTACCCAATACATCGTTTGGTTTCAAGTCTTGCGTCTTTGTATTAGCTACTGCTAATAACATCAGCTGAAATGCACCCAAAACGTCCTCTGGTCCGGAAAAGTTGCGCATCAAAACTTCAAAATTACATATTATATGTCGACTAAACAGGTCAAACTAAGTGCAGAAGCAAGCTTTATGATGTTTTAGACACGCAAAACAAACTTCAATTCAATCGGCCATCGTCTGCCCTTCTCCTGAGTGCTGGAACAAAGGAATGGCTGGGACCAATTCGCGCCCATACGCACAGCCTATTCTCTCGTGGCACGCACTAATTTCACTCCCATAGGGTCAATTCTCGCGCGATTTGAACGATTCAAAGAATCATAACTGGTTGGGAAGGGTGGGGGCCATGACGTCAAAGTTGCTCCAACTTTCATGGCCACAAAAACTAGTTTGGAAGAATGCCTGCCCTGTGAGTTCTGCTATACTTACAGACATAATTCCAACGGTTTTAGAATCTTTAGAGTGTTTTCTATCCAATAATCATTTTTATTTGCATATATTAGCAATTTTTGACAGATTTTTTTTCCAGTTTACTAGGGGTACCCAATCTCTCCAAAGGGGGCGTATGTCTGCTGGGGAGAACCGGTTGAAAGTTTATGTTGGCTGAAGGAGCGGCACCGGTTGAGCATTCCTACAGCATTTTCTTCCAGAAGCCATGAGAAAATGATCTGGCTGCGGGGACTTTGCGAGGGGATTTATACTACTATCTGTACTTGTTGGTGGCACAGACACTGTTTCATCCTTTCCTACACTTAAATTACCAATGCCTAATGATTGTGTCTGAAGCTGGCCTTGCAGCACGGCTATCCTCGCCATAAGGCAATCGTTCTCCTGTATATTATGAGTACAGCGACTGCAATTAGAAGGCATAATGTTAATGTAACTACTTAGCTTCTGCTGGTGGAGGTGGTGTAGAACCATGTCCAGATAAAGCGTCCGGGGCGAAAAAGTTGAAATTGGTGGTAATTGGTAATGGTAATTAAAAAGTAAAAACTCTAAAAGGGGCAGGTAGCAAAGAAAGGTTAGCAAAGCACCCCTACACCATCACACCTCCATGCAGAGACCATCCGCTCAACCAACTCTGCGTCTCACAAAGACACGGCGGTTGGAACCAAAAATCTCAAATTTGGACTCATCAGACTTACGGACAGATTTCCACATGTCCATTGATCGTGTTTCTTGGCCCAAGCAAGTCTCTTCTTCTTATTGGTGTCCTTTAGTAGTGTTTTCTTTGCAGCAATTTGACCGTGAAGGCCTTATTCGCGCTGTCTCCACTGAACAGTTGATGTTGAGATGTGTCTGTTACTTGAAATCTCTGAAGCATTTATTTGGGCTGCAAATTCTGAGGCTGGAAACTTATCCTCTGCAGCAGAGGTAACTCTGGGTCTTCCTGTGGCGGTCCTCATGAGAGCCAGTTTCATCATATCGCTTGATGGTTTTTTTTATTGTTTTTTTATATATATTTAAAAGCTCTTGAAATTTTGCCTAATCTTCATGTCTTAAAGTAATGGTGGACTGTTGTTTCTCTTTGCATATTTGAGCTGTTCTTGCCGTAATATGGACTTGGTCTTTTACCAAATAGGGCTACAATGCCTTAGGTTTTGTTACATTACAACCTGTCATTTAAATGTATTTTTATTTGGATTTCATGTAATGGACACACACAAAATAGTCCAAGTTAGTGAAGTGAAATGAAAAACAACTTGTTTCAAGAAAAGAACAATTTTAAAAAGGTGGTGCGTGCACATGTATTCACCCCTTTGCTATGAAGCCCCCAATTAAGATCTGGTGCAACCAATTACCTTCAGAAGTCACATAATTAGTTAAACAAAGTCCCACCTGTGTGTAATCTAAGTGTCACATGATCTGTCGTATGATCAGTATATAGACACCTGTTCTGAAAGGCCCCAGAGTCTGCAACACCACTAAGCAATGGGCAACACCAAGCAAGCAGCACCATGAAGACCAAGGAGCTCTCCAAACACATCAGGGAAAAAGTTGTGGAGAAGTTGGGTTATAAAACATCCCACAGAGCACCGTTAAAAATGTAAAGAATATGGCACAACAATAAACCTGCCAAGAGAGGGCCGCTCACCAAAACTCGTGGACCAGGCAACAAGGGCATTAATCAGAGAGGAAACAAAAACACCAAAGATAACCCTGAAGGAGCTGCAAAGCTCCACAGCTGAGATTGGAGGACCACTTTAAGCTGTACGCTCCACAGAGCTGGGCTTTACGGAAGTGGACAGAAAAAAGCCATTGCTTAAAGAAAAAAATAAGGAAACACGTTTGGTGTTTGTCAAAAGGCACGTGGGAGACTCCCCAAACATATGGAAGAAGGTCCTCTGGTCGATTGAGACTAAAATGTAACTTTTTGGCCATCAAGGAAAATGCTGTCTGGCGCAAACCCAACACCTCCATCACACAGAGAACACCATCCCTACAGTGAAGCATGGTGGTGACGGCATTATGCTGTGGGGATGTTTTTAATCAGTAGGGACTGGGAAACTGGTCAGAATTGAAGGACTGATGGATGGTGCTAAATACAGGGAAATTCTTGAGGGAAACCTGTTTCAGTCTTCCAGAGATCTGAGCCTGGGACGGAGGTTCACCTTCCAGTAGAACAATGACCCAAAGCATACTGCTAAAGCAACACTGGACTGGTTTAAGGAGAAACATTAAAATGTCTTGGAATGGCCTAGTCAAAGCCCAGACCTCAATCCAATTGAGAATCTGAGGTATGACTTCAAGATGGCTGTACACCAGCAGAACCCATCCAACTTGAAAGGGCTGGAGCAGTTTTGCCTCGAAGAATAGGCAGAAATCCCAGTGGCTAGATGTGCCAAGCTTATAGAGACATACCCAAAGAGATATAGATATTTTTTTTTAAAACACTTTTTGGTTGCTACATGATTCCATATGTATTATTTCATAGTTTTGATGTATTCGCTATTTTTCTACAATGTAGAAAATAGTAAAAATAAAGAAAAACCCTTGAATGAGTAGGTGTGATCAAACTTTTGACTGATACTGTAAGTCTGAAAAATGTACAGGCGCATCATATTTAGATTGTGTTGATTGGACTAAATTGTTTTTGGTATCTTTTAGTTGTCACTGTATTTGACTAAGCATAGATGATTGGTTGATGTTGAAGTTAAAATGGTGCTGGAAGAGTGGAGGCAGCTCCTGTTTTCTTTGTGACTTGGGGTAACTCTCTGTGGTTCTAAATCAACAGTTGTTTAGTGGTCCACAATATGCTTTGACTTCAACGGACAGAGGTTGCTTTCCGGTTTTGTGATGAAACATGTAGAAAATAGTAAAAAAATAAAGAAAAACCTTTGAATGAGAAGCTTTTCTAAAACTTTTGACTGGTTGTGTACCATGGTAGCAAGGCATATGAACTTACAGGTTATAGAGCCAACAATGCAAATATCACAACACATCGGTTGTAATATGGCTTTTTTTTCTGGATTCCCCTGTGATTTTACCCACGCACCGCTAATTGTGAACAGGATGGAGGAATATTGGAAATGGCATCGAAACACCGCATCTGGGGGGAAATGTTTCAAAATGTAGCTCTACGTCTTGCTTGACAGGCCCTGATACATATCACTCAGAAACATGATTGGCTGTCGACAACCTGGAACAGCACACCAAAGGCAGCTTTAAACAACGTTTAACAGGCGTACGAAGCCTCCTCGCCTCGTTACACTTTATCTCAGGATTTGAAGCCTAAAGCTGCAATACTGACACACACACACACAAACATGCAGATAAGCTAAGACAATCTTCACAGGGAGTGTCGTGTACAGGGCCAAGCAACAGAGGACCTCAATTTGCATCAGTGAATCTGATCATTTTCGGCACATGAATGATTCGTTTATTTTGAAGTGGCCATTACAGCCCAAGTCTCTGGAGGGGCCAGGGAGTAAAAGCCAGAACAGAGACAGACTGCATCCCAAATAGCACCTTATTCCCTATATAACCATATGGGCCCAGGTCAAAAGCAGTACGCTATCAAGGGAATATGGTGTCATTTTGGACACAACCACAGACTTTGACATAAACATGTCAAATGCCATAAAAAGGACAAAAAGAGTCGCTTCAGTACAGTCTTGGGCTACAGTTCCTGAGTTCATTTTGTTCTCTGGCATGATGTAACGACAGTATTGGACCTAACACGGTGACTGGAACCAAAGTGCAGAATACTACACGAAAAGCAGCTTTCTACAGCTTGGCATGTGAGAGCTGGATTCCCCCCTCAACAGAAACAAATGAATGAGTCACAAATGAGATGTTTTTTTTGTTGTTGCTGGGGGAAGGGGGGGGGGGGGGGGGTCGCTGTTCTTATTGTTGTTGCTGTAGTCTTCATCCCCAGTTTTTACTGAGGTTTCAGGAAATGAAGCCAATAAGTGATGCTATGCCAACTGCTATGCTCTCCCACACACACACACACACACACACACACACACACACACACACACACACACACACACACACACACACACACACACACACACACACACACACACACACACACACACACACACACACACACACACACACACACACACACTCCCTTGGAAATAGTTTTCTCTGCCACACAACATACTTGATTACATATTCCCATATTTGTATTACAGTTTGTTTTCATCGGGGAGCAGTACTTTATTTGGATTTGCATATTTCAGTTAATGCTCTCACTCCCTTTGGGTCTCCATTTCCGGCACGATTTGTGTTGGGCCCATAGTGGAGTACAGAGCTAAAGGGCACTTTCCTCTGCCCAGGTGTTGCTGACGCATGCCAGATCTTACAACTCCTGGGTTGGTATTCTAAGTATCAGTTAAGATATGTTAAAGCAATGTCAGTTGATGACACAGTCGTTGACGTGGCACACAACCATTGGTTGATGCAAGCAGGGGAATGGAACCTATATCTGTGTGGAGGGCTGTAAGGTTTTGCATGAATGCAGTAACATGAGAAAGGTAGGGCTTTGCGCCATTCCAATAAATGTCAATTCCTGAAACCTCTTCAGGCTCTATTCAATCTGTATAGCTAAAGTGTTTTTCATGAGATGGCCATAAACAGTAACTGGTAATGCTGCATAGTTTTAGAAATGTCTGGAACTCACCTTTCTGGTATGTAAATAAAAAAAATACAAATTGCTGAGGTATAGTCACTTTTGAGGACACAAGCTCAACAAGTACACCGCACAAAAATGATACGAATATGAAAATACGAACAATCATACAGTCAACTAAAGTGGGGGAATAGGGCTCGAATAGTAACACTAAAAACATGACTATAATATTTCACCTTTCTTGTAACTGTAAAATAAATATAATCATACTTTTTGACAGTATAAAAGTGGCATAATTTCATGACTGACGACAGATCATGTTCTGCCCAGCGTCCTCTGAGTGACGCAGAGACGCCATTCAAGTGCCCGCTGACTCGTTACAACTTCAGCTTTAAGCACAAAGTGGTTTCGTCCCTCTGTGACCAAGAGAAAGCGGTCTTGTTTCAACTCTATGGAATCATTTTAGATTTATATGTGAGAACATCACAAAGAGATGAGACTGCAATTCACTGTAATTCACTTCAAGGACAAAGCAACATTAGCAAGTCACAAAGAAGCCTTTGAAAAAACGCTGCCTCTTTAATCTGTATGTGCAAGGTATTGTGTCCAGCCTCCCCCTCCTCCCTCCACATCTCCCATCATGCCTTGGGAGCCTGCTTCAACAAATGAAATGGCTGTAATGAACTCTTTAGTCTATTCGCATGCCTGTGAGGAAAGCGCTGCACGTTGTCGACTAAATACCTAATGAAGTAAATGAACACTGTCGTTTTCCCTTCATCTTTCCTTTAACCAAAAGGAAAAGGAGAGTGGTCGAGTCATTCTGATGTCATGTTGGCCAGTGACTGTGTTAACTGCGTTAGCCCCCAGAGTTAGGGGAGTGGACGAATGGAGGGATGGAGGGAGGGATAGCAGGAAGGGGAATGTTCATCACTCCGGGATGACAGCCATATAGGGAGCGATAATGGCAGGACTTGAATAAGCTCGGAGGCCCGCGCTAGCTTCGCATTCTCTTTCTAGCTATGCCATCCCATGCAAAAGGAATTTGGAATGGGCTCCATGCATATTTCATATGCGACTTGTTTCACAGATGTTTCTCCAGACATTTTCTGCCTCATGAAACAGGCTATATTATTATTTTATTAACTTACATCTCCTGTTGTTGTGAGGATACAGTACAGGGGCCATCGGAGCAAGGTCTTTGATGTGGGAAATTGACTGGTACATGCATAAGTTAGGGCGGGGGAGAGAGAGGGGATGCTAACAAGTCTTACAACAATTCTTACAAACAATTCCCCGCTATTGTTATTTAATGCTGCTCTTTAATTATTTGTTGTTCGTACCTCATACTTTAATTAAACTTTTTTTTGGGGGGGGGGGTGTATTTCCTTAAAACTGCATTGTTGGTTAAGGGTTTGTAAGTGAGCATTTCACTGTAAGGTCTTCAACACCTGTTGTATTCAGCGCATGTTACAAATACAATTTGATTTGATTTGATTTGCAACACATGTTGATGGAGACAATGAGGACAAACTTATCACAAGAAACGCTACTTTGGGAGTTTATTTCAATGACCAAAATACATTTATGGACTTATATAGTGTGATCCGGGCATCAGTGGCTCAGAGAGACCAATAATAACAGTATTTTGGTTCCTGCCAAGAGAAACGGACAGGTCATGCCTTCTCAGAAATTACCGCTGAGGCTTTCGGCACAAAGGAGAGATTCACACAACGAAGAAGGAGGCAAAGTCCGTTTATCACTTTGTGAAACCTTACTGCAACTATAAAAGGGCAACCGGGAGCAAGCATTAGCCCAAACACCTATTTTCAAAAGAGTAAAACTCCTAAATCCCCTCAACGCCTCCTCAAAGAGAAGCCGGCCTGCGAATGAATGGGCGTCAATCTACTTTTCCGCTTTCCGCCGAGGGCCCGTCTTCAACCACCAACCACCTTTAATGGAGCTCGATTCCTACTCCACTTGGCGAAAGGCTTTGAGGTTCCACCTTTGAGAATGTTCGGGTTTTGTAATCATTTTAACTGCGCAGGGTCATGCTGTGCTGTGAGAGTGTTGTAGACTGCTGGAGAGCTGGAAGATTCAGGGCCTACAACCACCATCAACAGACTGAACGTGGCAGAAAGGAGAAGTGCTGGTTAGATCGGCCCCGAAAATACTTAAGCCTCCGTGTTTGGATTCTGACGTCTGGCCCCTTTTCTTTGAGAAGAAGAAGTTATATGGTGAATGGAATAAGTAAATTGCCAGCTGAATGGTGGGTAAGCATAGCACTGGGGGCATGTTCAAAAAAACTGAATGGCCCATTATCAGAAGTGTTTATTTTTGGACTAGGTTTTTGATTTCAATAATGCAACTGAACAGAGCGGAAAATACACTGCACTGAAGGGGAAAATACACTGCACTGAAGGGGAAAATACACTGCACTGAAGGGGAAAATACACTGCACTGAAGGGGAAAATACACTGCACTGAAGGGGAAAATACACTGCACTGAAGGGGAAAATACACTGCACTGAAGGGGAAAATACACTGCACTGAAGGGGAAAATACACTGCACTGAAGGGGAAAATACAAGATGGATTTTTTTTTACATGTATTTATCTTTCCTCTTTGTTCTTCACTGGTCTCTAGCAACATTAACAGCAGTACAGTACATTTGTGCAGGGTGAAAAAAGTTAATAAAGTATTCACACTTTTTGTATCAAGATCAGAGAAGCCTGGATGAGGGATTTGGAAGCCTTCTACTCTGAAAGCCAACCCAGAAAGCTCAATATATCTGATGTACAGTAGCTACTTCTTCACTTTTATGTACAGTATATCCTTTTTGGGGGGAGGATGCACTGACTTAAACATGCCATTGCATAGCACTAAAAAGAGGCCTCAAAGCTCAAACAGCCTCAAACAGCAGGGCATGTCCCATGCCGAGTCCAGGAAAACTTTGGTGCACACCACCCCGATCAGGGAACAAAGAGACATCCAAAAGCATAACAATGGCATCGTTTTCACAGTTCTTCGAGCCCGAAGACGACTGTTTGAAAGCCACCCAAGTCTTCCACATTCACTTCAGATGTAAGGAGAGAAGCAATAGACACCTCACACAGAGGGGAAATTTCTCACAGCGAGAAATGTCTTTCAACAGGCGAATAATAGACCAAACGCATGGGCTTCCAGTTTGATCACAGCAGTGGAGGGGAAAAACTGTGCGGCTCAATTTGTCCTCCAAAGGAAACAAATGAGCGGAGATTTGCAAACTCAATGTTCACATGGAGAAGAGGATTTCACAGAGTACAATGGTGTAGCTGAAAACCACGAGACTGTACTAGAGTAGGATCCTATACAAAAGGTATAGAATAGCCTAATTGGTAAATAAGAATTTGTTCTTAATTGACTTGCCGAGTTTATTTATAATATTAAGGTTAAATAAATTTAAAAAACTCACAATTCCATGCACACAAGTACGCACATGCCCACGTGCACGCACACAGAGCTAGGGTTGGCGGGAACCTGGTTACCGAGATTTACCGCCCAAAACAACTATTTTTTCCCAGGATAAATAACTGCAAGAAACCGGTAAATTCTAATAAATACTTTATATGAACAGCATTACGTGAAATGGAACTGTTAAATTATATGCAATGTCGAAATTTGGCTTCTCCACAGCCTTTGTCTCTGCTCTCTACATGATGACTCATCAATGCTCAGCGTGGGGACAGACAGTCCATCTCAGTATGTAGCGAAGTTCACAATGCATGCAGTCCTACCATCTCATTGTGGTAACTCTTTACCCTGTGACAGGTAGGACTCCATTTGCTACCTGTCAGACTGAAAGCGTGTCTAATTTACACCTCTCCATCTGGCTTTCGGAGGCCTTTTTTTGCAGCAGCAGCGGCAGCTGCAGAGTTTTAAAAGAGCCTATCACTCGAATATCCTTCTCTCTCCATTAATTCCATTCAAATTGCATCCAAACTAGATAATCCTGTTCAAGATTTTCTAGCCTACCTATTTCAGGTTTACATTCAATGCAGTATTAGCCTTAAATTTAGCTAAGGATTGATGCGTTATGCATAATAAGCTTATAACTTATAGCCTCTGTCTCTTGTGCAATAGTACGCACCTGTGCTCCACTGGCTTCTCTCCTTAGAAAACGCTCCTTAGCTCTTGGAGTCCCATGCAGGAAAAGCTAGACTAGAATAGCTTGCTGAACATGATTCTTTTTGCATTTCTTATTCCAATTGACTATTCAAAGAGGGACGCAAACGCTTGTTCGATGAATGTGAAATACAGCAGCCAATAGAACACATTGGTAGTTTTAAAGAAGAGTGAACGTGCGATGGTGCTAGGCTATTGCAGTTGTTTATTCAGACCCATAACCATTCAATCTTTGTGAAGAGAAGTGAAAGCCTTCTACATCCATTTCTAGTCCTATATTATTCAAGCATGTCATTAGAACAATGAAGTTATGGACAACGAAACGTATTTAATTTAACTGTTGAAAGCAAGGAAGGAATGAAGCAACACTAGAGAGAGAAAGAGGAGTTTGGCTATTAACTTTAGGGGAAATATTATGAAAGGGTTTTTCTTTATATTTACTATTTTCTACATTATAGAATAACAGTGAAGACATCAAAACGATGAAATAACACATATAGAATCATGTAGTAACCCAAAACGTTTTAACTTCTTGGTGACTGGGGAGCAGTATTGAGTAGCTTGGATGAATAAGGTGCCCAGAGTAAACTGCCTGCTACTCAGCCATAAAAGCTAGAAAATGCATATAATTAGTATATTTGGAAAGGAAACACTCTGAAGTTTCTAAAACTGTTTGAATGATGATGTCTGTGAGTATAACAGAACTCATATGGCAGGCGGAAAAAATATACAACCAGGACGTGGGAAATCTTAGGTTGGTCGTTTTTCAAATCACTCCCTATTGAATATACAGTGGGATATTGGTCAGGCTTCCACTAGATGTCAACAGTCTTTAGAACTTTGTTTGATGCTTCTGTGAAGTGGGGCCGAATGAGAGGGGATTGAGCCAGGTGTCTGGCAGATTGCCACGAGCTCGTGACGCGTGGTCATGTGAAAGTTAGCTTACGTTCCATTGCTTTTCTACAGACAAAATAATTCTCCGGTTGGAACATTGAAGATTTATGTTAAAAAAAAAAATTGATTCTATACTTAGTTTGACATGTTTCTACGACCTGTAATATAGCTTTTTGGACTTTTCGTCCGAACTTTCGCCTGGACTTGCTCGCGTGTTTGGATTTGTTTACCAAACGCCCTAACAAAGGAAGGTATTTGGACATAACTGATGAACTTTATCGAACAAATCAAACATTTATTGTGGAACTGGGATTCCTGGTAGTGCATTCTGATGAAGATCATCAAAGGTAAGTGAATGTTTATAATGCTATTTCTGACTAATGTTGGCTGTTTTGGTCTCTGAGCGCCATACTCAGATTATTGCATGGTTTTTCCATTTTATTGCAGATTGTTGCATTTTTTTTCCATAAAGTGTTTTTGAAATCTGACACAACGGTTGCATTAAGGAGAAGTTTATCTAAAGTTCCATGTGTAATAGTTGTATCTTTTATCAATGTTTATTATGAGTATTTCTGTGAATTGATGTGGCTCTCTGCAAAATCACCACATGTTTTGGAACTACTGAACATAACACGCCAATGCAAAATGAGATTTTTGATATAAATATGCACTTTATCAAACAAAACATACATGTATTGTGTAACATAAAGTCCTATGAGTGTCATCTGATGAAGATCATCGAAGGTTAGTGATTAATTTGACTTATATTTCTGCTTTTTGTGACTCCTCTCTTTGGCTGGAAAAAAATGGCTGTGTTTTTCTGTGACTTGGTGGTGACCTAACGTAATTGTTTGTGGTGCTTTCGCTGTAAAGCTTTTTTGAGATCAGACACTGTGGCTGGATTAAAGAGAATTTTATCTTTAAAATTGCATAAAATACTTGTATGCTTGAGGAATTTTAATTATGAGATTTTTGTTGTTTTGAAGTTGGCGCCCTGCACTTTCACTGGCTGTTGGCGGGGTGGGACGCTACCGTCCCGAATATCCCAGAGAGGTTAACCTCTCTAGGGTATGTGGGATGCTAGCGTCCCATCTAGCCAACATCCAGTGAGGTTGCAGAGCGCCAAATTCAATTACAGAAATGCTCATTATAAAAATTCAGAAAACAAAACATATTTTACATAGGTTTAAAGATTACCGTCTTGTTAAACCAACCACAGTGTCATATTTATAAAATGCTTTTCGGCAAAAGCATACCTAGCCCAGAACATACCTAGCCCAGAACATAGCCCAGTTGACAAATTATTACAAACAGTAACCAGCCAAGCAGAAGAGTTACAAAACTCAGAAATAGAGATAATCCCTTTGATGATCTTCATATGGTGGCAATCAGAAGACATTAATTTACTCAACAAATGTTCCTTTTGTTTGATGAAGTCTCTTTATATCAAAAACCTCCATTTTGTTAGCACGTTTTCTTCAGTAATCCACAAGCTCAAACTCAGTCAAAACAATCAGACAAAAAATCTAAATTGTATCCGTAAAGTTCATAGAAACATGTCAACCGATGTTTATATTCAATCCTCAGGTTGTTTTTTAGCCTAAATGATCTATAATATTTCAAACGGACAATAACGTCATCAATATAAAAGGTAAACAAGAAATGCGCCTGAAAAAACTCACGTCACGTTAGGATCCACTCATTCAGACTGGTCTTACTCCCTCATTTATAAGAATACAAGCCTGAAATGATTTCTAAAGACTGTTGACATCTAGTGGAAGGAATAGGAACTGCAAATGGAGACCTATGTCAATGGGTACTGTAATGGTATTGAACAGAAAACTACAATACCAACGAAAAAACTACTTCCTGAATGGATTTTTCTCAGGTTTTTATTTTAACAGTTTTGGAAACTTTAGTGTGTTTTCTATCCAAATCTACCAGTTATATGCATATCATATCCACTGGACCCGAGTAGCAGGCCGTTTATCCCAAAAATGCTGCCCCCTTCCCGAATGCTGCCCCCTACCCTAGAGAGGTTAAACAAATCAAAATATATTTTATGATAGCCATCCTTTCCCTTGGTGACAGCTTTGCACACTCTTGACATTCCCTCAACCAGCTTCATGAGGTAGTCACCTGGAATGCATTTCAATTAACTGGTGTGACTTCTTAAAGGTACATTTCTGGAATTTCTTTCATTCTTAATGTGTTTGAGCCAATCAGATGTGTTGTGTCAAGGTGGGGGGGGGGGGGGGGGGGTATACAGAAGAAAGCCCTATTTGGTAAAAGTCCATATTATGGGAAGAACAGCTCAAATAACCAAAGAAAAGCGACAATCCATCAAGACATGAAGGTCAGTTAAAACAGAACATTTCAAGAACTTTGAAAGTTTCTTCAAGTGCAGTCACAAAAACCGTTAACCTTTCTAGAGCAGGAGTTCCGCTAGCGGAACCCCTCGACAACATTCCGCTGAAAAGGCAGCGCGCAAAATTCTAAAATATTTTTTAGAAATATGTAACTTTCACACATTAACAAGTCCAATACAGCATATGAAAGATAACCATCTTGTTAATCTACCCATCTTGTCCGATTTCAGAAATGCTTTACAGCGAAAGCACAACATATGATTATGTTAGGTCATAGCCAAGTCAAAAAAACACAGCCATTTTTCCAGCCAAAGATAGGAGTCACAAAAAGCAGAAATATAGATAAAATGATTCACTAACCTTTGATGATCTTCATCAGATGACACTCATAGGACATCATGTTACACAATACATGTATGCTTTGTTCGATAATGTGCATATTCATATCCAAAAATCTCAGTTTACATTAGCGTGTTACGTGCTGTAATGTTTTGATTCCAAAACATCCAGTGATTTTGCAGAAATACTCATAATAAACATTGATAAAAGATACAACTGTTATTCACAGAATTAAAGATAGATTTCTACTTAATGCAACCGCTGTGTCAGATAAAAAAAAAAAGCATAATCTGAGAACGGCGCTCAGAGCCCAATCCAGCCAGAGAAATATCCGCCATTTTGGAGTCAATAGAAGTTAGAAATAACACCATAAATATTCACTTACCTTTGATGATCTTCATCAGAAGGCACTCCCAGGAATCCCAGTTCGACAATAAACGACTGATTTGTTCCATAAAGTTCAATAAAGTCCATAATTTATGTCCAAATAGCCACTTGTTGTTAACGTGTTCAGCACAGTAATCCATCTTCATGAGGCGCAGGCACTTCGTCCAGACAAAAACTCGAAAAGTTCCGAAACATGTCAAATGATGTATGGAATCAATCTTTATGATGTTTTTAACATAAAACATCAATAATGTTCCAACCGGAGAATTCCTATGTCTGAAGAAAAGGACTGGAATGAGAGGTAACTCTGTCAGGAGCGCGTGTCATGAGACCAAGGCACTATGCCAGACCACTGTCTCAAACAGGTCTCATGAGCCCCTCCTTTTTAGTAGAATCATCATTCAAGTTTCTAAAGACGGTTGACATCTAGTGGAAGCCGTAGGAAGTGCAACTTGACTCCAAAGACACTGTGTATTCGGTAGTCCAAGCTTTGAAAAACTACAAACCTCAGATGTCCCACTTCCTGGTTGGATTTTTCTCAGGTTTTCGCCTGCCATATGAGTTCTGTTATACTCACAGACATCATTCAAACAGTTTTAGAAACTTCAGAGTGATTTATATCCAATACTACTAATAATATGCATATATTATCATCTGGGACAGAGTAGGAGGCAGTTCACTCTGGGCACGCTATTCATCCAAAAGTGAAAATGCTGCCCCCTATCCCAAAAGAGATAAGCACTTTGATGAAACTGGCACTCATAATGACCCAGAGTTGCCTCTGCTGCAGAGAATAAGGTCTTTAGAGTTACTATCCTCAGAATTTGCAGCCCAAATAAATGCTTCACAGACTTCAAGTAACAGACACATCTCAACATCAACTGTTGAGAATCAGGCCTTCATGATCGAATTGCTGCAAAGAAACCACTACTAAAGAACACCAATAAGAAGAAGAGACTTGCTTTGGCCAAGAAACACGAGCAATTGACATTAGACCGGTGGAAATTTGTCCTTTGGGTCTCGAGTCTAAATAAGAGATTTTTGGTTCCAACCGCCATGTCTTTGTGAGACGCGGAGTTGGTGAATGGATGATTTCTGCATGTGTATTTCCCACTGTAAAGAATGGAGGAGGGGGTGCATTTCTGGTAACACCGTCTGGGATTATTTAGAATTCAAGGCACACTTAACCAGCATGGCTACCACAGCATTCTGCAGCGATGTTCTCTCCCTGCTTTGTCATGGTTTGAACAAGATGCGTAATTTCAGTCCATATAATACAGTATGATACAATACAGTAAGGTAATGCAGTTTATACTCAAAAAGATTGGCCTACTGGAGCTTGTTTAATTAAAAACGTCTTAGGGATAGGGTCTAGTTTTCCTGAATTTCCGCCTGACTGATGTGCCCAAAGTAAACTGCCTGTTACTGCCTGTTACTCAGGTCCAGCCAGGATATGCTATAATTATATAATTGGTAGCATTGGATAGAAAACACTTTGAAGTTTCTAAAACTGTTAAAATAATGTCTGAGACTATAACAGAATTAATATCGAAGGTGAAAATTCCAAGAAAAACCAACCAGAATTTTTCTTTTTAGGTCATCCGTCTCCCAGATTGCAATTCATATGGCTTCCACTAGATATCAACAGTCTTTATTCAAGGTTTCAGGCTTGTTTTTAGAAAAACAAGCAAGAATTTTGAGTTTTGGTTAGAAGAACACTGGAACAATATCAGTCTTTCAGCGCATGAGGGAGAGGGTTTATTTACATTTTAGAATACCTGAGGATTAAATATAAACGTAATTTGACTTGTTTGGACAAAGTTTAACGGTAGCTTTTTGAACTCCTTTGTCTGCACGTTGAACGAGTGGATTACTGAAATCGATGGCGCCAACTAAACAGACTTTTTGGATATAAAGAAGGATTTTATATAACAAAACGACCATTCATATTGTAGGTGGGACCCTTGGGATTTCAAACAGAGGAAGATCTTCAAAAGTAAGTGTTTTATTTAAATCACAATTTGTGCTTTTATGAAGCTTGCGCTCGTTGAAAAATATGTTGATGTTGGGCGCCGTCCTCAGACAATCGCATGGTATGCTTTGACCTTAAAGCCTATTGTAAATCGTACAATGCAGTTACAATAACAATAATTTAAGCTTTTAAATGATATTAGGTTCTTGTATGTTCATGAATGTTTAATATAACGATTATTTATTTGAAATGCGCACCCTACAACTTCACCGGAGGTTGTCGGCTCGTGTCCCGCTAGCGGGACACCTATCCCTAATATATATAGCTAGCTACATCTATGGGCTTTTATGGTTTTCTTTTGTGCATAATGTGCGGTATGTACTGTATTACATATATGTATTGGATAACGGAACAATCATTTGGACTTTTTTGAACTTGGGCTCATTAAATGTCTTTAATGTAGGGCTCATAAAATGTATTTAATGTATGGCTCATCAGGCTCAGGTGACAGGCTTGAATTTTCAATCAAAGCTCTAATGAAATCCAGACATAGGCTTATTTAAAGTGCATTCGGAAAGTATTCAGACCCCTTTACTTTTTCCACATTTTGTTAGGTTACAGCCTTATTCTGAAATTAATTAAATAGTTGTTTTCCTTCATCAATCTACACACAATACTCCATAATGCCAAAAACAGGTTTTTAGACATTTTTTATCATTTATATAATATAATAATGATAATAGACCCTTTGCCTTCATCCTGACTAGTCTCCCAGTCCCTCCCGCTGAAACAACACCCCCACAGCATGATGCTGCCACCACCATGCTTCACCGTAGGGATGGTGCCAGGTTTCCTCCAGACGTGGCTATTAGCATTCAGGCCAAAGAATTTAATCTTGGTTTCATCAGACCAGAGAATGGTTCCCATGATCAGAGAGAGAGTCTTTAGGTGCCTTTTGTCAAACTCCAAGAGGGCTGTCCTTTTCCTTTTACTGAGGAGTGGCTTCCTTCTGGCCACTCTACCATAAAGGCATGATTGGTGGAGTGCTGCAGAGACAGAGAAACTGTATAGCTCTGTCAGAGTGACTATCTGGTTCTTGGTCACCTCCCTGGCGGCCAGTTCTAGGGAGAGTCTTGGTGGTTCTTAACTTTTTCCATTTAAGAATGATAGAGGCCACTGTGTTCTTGGGGATCTTCAATGCAGCAGAAATGTTTTGGAAACCTTCTCCAGATCTTTTCCTCGACACAATCCTGTCTCAGGGCTCTACTGACAACTCCTTTGACCTCATGTCTTGGTTTTTGCTCTGACATGCGCTGTCAACTGTGGGACCTTATATAGACAGGTACAGTATGTGCCTTTCCAAATCATGTCCAATCAATTACATTTACCACAGGTGGACTCCAATCAAGTTGTAGAAACATCTCAAGGATGATCAATGGAAACAGGATGCACCTGAGCACAATTTCGATTCTCAAAGCAAAGGGTCTGAATACTTTTGTAGATAAGGTATTTCTGTTTTTGAACATTTTAAATACATTTGCAAACATTTCTGAAAACCCCTTTTCACTTTGTCCTTGTGGGGTATTGTGTTTAGATTGCTAAAAAAAAAAAAAAAAGTATTCCATTTTAGAATGAGGCTGTAACGTAACAAAATGTGGAAAAAGTCAAGGGGTCTGAATACATTCCGAAGGCAGTGTATGTGCTTTATAAAGCTTTTGATTTATTCTGATTTATTCTCAGGATGGAACATTTGTAAAAAACAAAATAGCCAACTCTAGTGAGAGCAAATGTCATGTATGTTTTATTCTCTAGTAGAGAGATACACTAGTGAACAGCAGTAGTGTGCTGCAGCAAAAGCAGCTAAATCCTCCAGGATTAAAGCTCTCTCTCTCTCACTGTCTATCTTCCTCTAAAAAAGCAAATTCTCAAAGCCTCCGGAGAACTTTAATTACCCATGGTGCATCTCTTCCTGGTTAGCCAGCCTTCTGTAAAACTCACTAGGTCATAGGAGTGGCGCAACCCTGGAACGGCAGAGAAATTCCCAGGACTCGAGTGCCTAAATCCAGCTCAGTGTTGCACCACAGGCTTTCGTCTTTCACTTGCCACCACATTAATTCCCAGTCCCCCCTTTCTCCTCGGCTCTCCGACTAACCTCTCATGTACTGTACAGGCTTTGGGCTGAACTGCTCTCTATGCCTTCTGTTTGAATAAAACCAGCACAGCTAGCAAGGCTAATGTCTCAGTCCCCCTTTCAATATTAGAAAGAGACCTTGGTCACCAGTTACACAATTCAAAAGACAACTCTACTAAACAGTTTGTGTTTTTGTAAAGGCAATAAAATGATAGATAATATAAACTCACCACTTAACTGCAACCAAGGTTTCAATCAAAAGGACTGAATGAAAAAAACATGAAGGTTGCTAAATTGCTCATATATTTATTCAAACACAACCCTCTCAAAGCAAGGACATTGAATTTGAGTTTTATGTAACACACAACAATATTTCCTCACTTGTCAAATCCTAGAAGGTTTTTGAAAATCATTGCTGTATGCTACAATATATTTAGATTTAATATTAAGATACAGTGTTTAGGAAAATGAAAATCCTCCCCCCCGATGTCAAACACATGCCCAACACAATCCAAATAAGCAGGTCCTTGACTTTAGATGTATTTACTGTGCAAATAGGCCTGTTCAATCACAAGGGGAGAAATGTGTAGGTAATTTGTGTTTTTCTGTAAAATGTGCATATTTGCAGTGTTAATAAACACTTCAAAGTCTTGAACTTTAGTAAAGAATTACTATTGAGACAACATGACGATGTGCCTAGTGCCCGGGAGTGGATTATGAATTGTTTTGGGAAGTCAACTAACGACAGCCATGACGCTAAATGGAAAATGAATATTAACTCAATCGAGAACCAGCTCTGAAACCTTAGCATAGTTAGGAATTGGTCCTCCCAAGAAGGAAGAAGTTATGTTTTGGAATCGGATACATTGATACTCTGTATACATGGTAAAGCCATGTGCGAGGGAGACAGAGAGAGAAAGAGAGAGAGAGAGATGGCAGATGGAAAGAGAAAGAGGTGAGAGATGGTAGATAGAGGAACAGAGTGAGAGAGCAGAGAGAGGGACACATAAATAAAGAGAGAGTGAGAGAGGGCAGAGAGAAATAGAGTGAGAGAAAGAGGGCAGAGGGTGTGTATGTGGGCAGAGGGCGTGTATGTGGGCAGAGGGCGTGTATGTGGCACTCTCAGGGAGTTCACCTTGAGGCCAATGGTGACTTTCAAAGAGTTAAAGGCTGTGATAGGAGAAAACTGAGGAAAGATCAACAACATTGTACACTGAACAAAAAATATAAACGCAACAGATGCTGGTCCTATGTTTCATGAGTTGAAGTAAAAGATCCCAGACATTTTTCATACGGACAAAAAGCTCATCTCTCTAAAATGTTGTGCAAAAATGTTTTTACATTTAGTGAGCATTTGACCCTTTGTCAAGATAATCCATTCACCTGACAGGCGTGGCATATCAAGAAGCTGATTAAAGAGCATGATCATTACATAGATGCACCTTGTGCTGGGTTCAATAAAAGGCCACTCTAAAATGTCCAGGTTTGTCACACAACATAATGCCACAGATGTCTCAAGTTTTGAGTGAGTGTGCAATTGGCATGCTGACTACAAGAATGTCCACCAGAGCTGTTTTCAAATAATTGAATGTTAATTTCTCTATCAACATCATTTTGGAGAATTTGACAGTATGTCCAACCGGCCTCACAACCGCAGACCACGTGTAACCACGCCAGCACAGGACCTCCACATCTGGCTTCTTCATCTGCAGGATTGTCAGAGGGATCACTAAAATCGTGCCAACAGAGTGGGCTGCCTTGCTTCTAGCTCTTAGGAAACTTTGCAGTATTTAGTTTTTTCTTACCTTATAAGCCCAGAAAATGTTTTGGGTTATTACATACAGCCGGGAAGAACTATTTGATGTCAGAGCGGCGGTAACTCACCAGCATTATGACTAGTAATATGACTTTCCCGAAATGGATCCTTTGTTTGCACCCACCAGTGCAATTGAACTGATTCCAGAGGCCGACCCAAAACAACGCCGGTGAAGGAAAGGTACTTGGAGTGGTCTCCTACTCTGACTTAGGTGTGCACACCACCCACCGCTTCCGAGTATATTACTCGGTAATGTTCAGTCTCTGGATAATAAAGTTGGCGAGATCAGGGCCAGGGTTTCTTTCCAGAGTGACATCAGAGATTGTAACATACTCTGTTTCATGGAAACATGGCTCACTTGGGATACTGTTTGAGTTGGTCCAGCCAGCTGGATTCTTAGTTCATCGCGCAGACAGGAATAAACATCTCCACGGGAAGAAGGACAGGGGTGTATGTTTCATGATTAACGACTCATGGTGTAATTGTGATAACGCATAAGAACCCAAGTCCTTTTGTTCACCCAACCTAGAATACCTCACAATCAAATGCCGACTGTATTATTTCCCAAGAGAATTTTCTTTGGTTATAGTTACGGCCGTGTATATCCCACCTCAAGCCGATACCACGACGGCCCTCAAAGAACTTTATGCAAACTGGAAACCACATATCCTGAGGCCGGATTCATTGTAGCTGGGGATTTTAACAAAGCAAATTTGACAAAAAGGCTGCCGAAGTTCTATCAACACATAGACCGTAGTACTCGTGCTGCTAAAACCACTCGACCACTGGTACTTCCGGGATGCATACAAGGCCCTCCCCCGCCCTTCTTTCGGGCAAATCTGACCACAACTCTTTTTGCTCCTCCCTTCCTATAGGCAGAAACTCAAACAGGAAGTACTCGTGCTAAGGACTATTCAACGCTGGTCTGACCAATCGGAATCCATGCTTCCATGCTTCAAGATTATTTTGATCATGTGGACTGGGATATGTTCCGGTTAGTTTCAGAGAATAACATTGACGTATATACTGATATGGTGACTGCCCTATCCCATCTGGACAAGAGGAATACCCATGTAAGAATGCTGTTCATTGACTATATCTCAGCATTCAACACCATAGTACCCTCCAAGGTCATCATTATGCTTGAGGCCCTGGGTCTGAACTCTGCCCTGTGCAACTGGGTCCTGGACTACCTGATGGGCCACCCCCAGGTGGTTAAGATAGGAAACAACACCTCCACTCCACTGATCCTCAACACCCACAAGGGAGCATGCTCAGCCCCCTCCTGGACTCCCTGTTCACCAATGACTGCGAGGCCAAGCACACCTCCAACTCAATCATCAAGTTTGCAGACGACACAACAGTAGTAGGCTCGGTTACCAACAATTACGCTACAGGGAAGAGGTGAGGGCTCTGGCAGTGTGGTGCCAGGAAAATAACCTCTCACTCAACATCAACAGAGGAGATGATCGTGGACTTCAGGAAACAGCATAGTGAGCACCCCCCTATCCACATCTCGATGGGACTGCAGTGGAGAGGGTGGAAAGCTTCCAGATCCTCAGCGTACACATCAAGGACAAACTGAAATGGTCAAACCACACAGACAGTGTGGTGATGAAAGTGCAACAACAACCTCAGGAGGCTGAAGAAATTTGACTAGGCACCTAAAACCCTCACAAACTTTTACAGATGAAAAATTGAGAGCAGACCGAGAGACTGAAAAACAGCTTCTATCTTAAGGCCATCATCACTAGCACATTAAGAGGCTGCTGCCTATATACATAGACTAGAAATCGCTGGCCACTTTAATAAATGGAACACTTGTCACTGTTTACATATCTTGCATTCTAATCTCATATATACAGTGTTTCTTCCTTTAAAAGTTGCGTCATATTACAGCACACGCTGTGTTTTTAAATTCTCAGCCATTTCTTCTGTTACTGCAAGTTACTGCTTGTTTGACCACCGAGGGCATCTTTGAGAAGCATTTGATAGTATTCCATATTGGCATTACCAGATAATTTAAAACCTTTTTTGTAATAACATAGTATATGGTATTGATTTTAAGAAATTTGACTTAATTAATTAGATTAATATTAAGGAGTTTCAATTCAGAGAAAAATTGTCAGTTAAATTCCGACCGTTTCGCTCTTGGAGCGCACACTGGACGTTCATGCCAAGGAGTACGGTTGATTGGAGCATTCTGGCCTTACAATGGCAGTCAAGCACCCAAGCTAACATTGGCTGGCTACTTCCAGACACAAATGAGACCACTGACCATTTTACTCACCCTCGCAGAGTAGGTAAGACAGTTTTCGTGTTAACCAGAGTGTTGGTGACTGTAAATGTGCAGCTGGAAACAATTTAATGACATTTTTTTTCAGACGATTACTGACACCGGCTATATTCAACGGGTGTTGAGCGCTCGTAAAGTAATTATTCTGCGCTCTGGTAGACTCAGATGAGAGTGCTCTGAAATCCGTGTAGATATTAGGCTGGACATGAAATTTTTAGAAACATTATTTTCTGATAAAAACTAGTTCATTGCATCTGTCGTGGAGCCCAGTTTCATAATATATATCATAATATATATTTCCCAGCTGCTTGCCGTCGTTTTGAAGTAATCGCAAAAAAACAGGCCTTACTTATTGAGCACCGTGGCACCAACTCGCCTTCCGAATGTTCTATTCCCAGCTCATTGTTCAACTTCACAACGCCTGCTTCGCTATTGTTGGCAAAGAGACCTGCTCACGTTGTTTTATAGTTAAAATGAAAACAAAAATCATATTGGAACTCTGCGGTCTTCCCATTGTTTCCTATGTGGGAAATATAGGCATGTCTGCCTATTTCGACAAATATCTCGCAATGTGTATATTTAGGTTTTTTTCTAGTCGGGAGTAACCGGTGTAAAATAGCTAGCTAGTTAGCGGGGTGCACGCTAAATAGCGTTTCAATCAGCGATGTCACTCGCTCTGAGACCTTGAAGTAGTTGTTCCCCTTGCTTTGCAAGGCTTTTGTGGAGCGATGGGTAATGATTATTTGAGGTTAGCTGTTGTCTATGTGTGCAGAGGGTTCCTGGTTTCGAGCCCAGGTAGGGGCGCGGAGAGGGACGGAAGCAAAACTGTTACACGGGCACCATTTTAAATCAGGAGAATCTCCTCTTTGTAATTATGTAAGTCTGGGCAGCGAGCTCGTTTCTCTTTGATTGCTAGATCAGAAATAGTCAGAAGTTTGAATTTTTTCCCTACTTTTTCATTACGCAGACATATGCACAGTTGACACCATTGAGGTGCGGATGTTTACTTTCTACATCCGCTGTAGAGCCCAGTTTCATAATATGGCCATATTTCCCAGCTGCTTGCTGTCATTTTGATGTAACTGCAAAAAAAAGGCCTTATTTTAGTGCATTTTTCACCCTGCCAGCTCCTATTAGTTCTATATCTAAAATAATTGTTCTGAAAGCAACTTTTTTCCCGACACAAATGAAGTCAAAGCGGACACCTTCAAAGATGACATCTCAGGTAAGCAGCACTGGGCTGTATTGACGTATCGTAAAAATGACATCTGCTGCTTTAAATTGAATGGTCATACCTCAGTTATTGTTTCCATATCTATAAAAAAATAAACTGTTTTCTTTACTTTCAGAGAGCGAGTGTAACGATTCTCTTCTTGTGAAGTAGAGGCGGACCAAAGCGCAGCGTGGTGGTTGTTCATTGTAATTTATTGACGACACTATACATGAACAAACTAACGAAAAAACAAGAAACGTGAGAACTCAAAACAGCCCTGTCTGGTGCAAACACAAAAACAGGAACAATCACCCACAAACACACAGTGAAACCCAGGCTACCTAAATATGGTTCCCAATCAGAGACAATGACGAACACCTGCCTCTGATTGAGAACCATATCAGGCCGAACATAGAACTAGACAAACTAGACATGAAACATAGAATGCCCACTCAGATCACACCCTGACCAACCACAACATAGAAATATACAAAGTAAACTATGGTCAGGGTGTGACAGCGAGCTGACCAAGGGGTCGAAAATGTAGATATTGCCAGATGTTCACTGTCTGAGGAACAGGGCGTGGAAGCTTTATTGCTGGCAAAAGTGTCCATAACCAGAAGTAATTAAACTGTTCTGTGTTCTTTTTCTCCATCTCTGCCATTCTTGTTGTACATGAAATCTGTCTCACATGCATTAATTAAAAAACCTTTAAGATGTCAGCTGCTAATTTTCAGATTTACACCACATAAACACAGCCATTTTCACTATATGTTGCTGCCAAGTCATGATTTCCCTGGGGGTTAGCCTTGCAATAACCAAGTGGTGAGACACATATCCCTCTATATTTAAATGTTTCAGATACACTCCAATAGGTGTCTGCGTCACATACAGTATCTTCTATTGACATTATCTTCTATTGTTTGTCCTCATGTGTCAGTTTTTCAGCATAAAGTACTCTGTAGCCACTTAGCGTGGACACCAGGTGAGAACACACACACACACAATAACAGTCTCTCTTCTTCACTTCATCCCTCTCCCCTTTCTCACTAAATCCTCTAGGTTATATTGACTGTTTTGGTGAGCCTCTCCCGCATCTGAACTGGCTGACATAGGCGAGATGTCACTTGGTCGGGTCAACAGGAAGTATTATTAAAGATATGCTTTACATTGAAATACAGACAGAGATGTAGTAGTCCCAGAGTTAATGAGCTAAGGTCAGTTCTGCATTTCACCTCCTGATTTAAGATGACTGACCGTGTTAGAATAAAAAAAACAAGGCTTAATCATGCTCTCTCGTCTGCAGGTAGGTTTTGATGTGAGAAAGGAAGCCAGTCTAGTCATCGCCACCTCACCCGCTCTTAAGATAACCTTCGGGCCAACTGGGGGCCCAAGGCTGGTTAGGAGACACTGTAATTGTGATGAAATGAGAGAATATTCGTGTAGCACTGTAATTCATGAGTCATACTGTGTCTGCCGCTGTTCTTACCTCTTTCCCTTTCTGTCTTCTACACCTCTCTCCCCACCTCTTCTTTCTTCCTCATTTTATAATGCACACCATATGTGCATTGAAGTACAGATTGAACTTGTATTATATAATTATCATAATTATAATGCATGTATGTATTTATAACACCTGGATAATGAACTTCTCGCAATAAAGCGTTTCACATTCTCCACTGGTTGACGTTAAGTATTTCATTGAAATACTATCCTGTGTCCTCAGATTAATGCAGATGGAGTTAGATATGCATAGTTTTTTTCTGTATATATGAATTACGAGTCAGTCATGTTTCTAGTCTATTACATAGTTACAATGTGTAATCATTGATGTCCCAGGAGCAGGAGTGGTAAACACTGTTGAAGTGTATCATTGTAATACATACATGCAGACACAGCATCATTCAAATAATGGAGTTTGATAAGACTGAAAAAGAATATCTCAGAGATTCATACCTGAACCGCACCTTTATTTGCCAAGGAAGAGTACATGATCAGTGAATATATTCAATGTACATGCGACAATGTGGGAATCTCATTAGTGGTAATAACTACAGTACATGTGTATATAGGACTTGCATCCTTGGCACAATAAAGTTGTCATATTCTACTCTATCCTATGGCTTCATTAATGCCATTCAGACTTGAAGTTGATACAACAACTATGATGGCTAAGGTTCATAGATTGGTATGAATATTAGTTCAGAACCCAACGTTTTAGGGTTCATACACAGATCGGCTACATACTGTAGCTAGCTACACATCCATAGGCACACAGTCATTTTTATCCTCCACAACACAATAAGCTAATAAATAGTTAGCTAGCTATGTTACTTCAGCTGCAAGCTTACACATTTGTACACTCAATTTGCAGTAAATGCTTTAGCTAGCTAGGTTCTTTACATGCACTGTTTCACAAGACGACAGCCTGGTTTGCTGGTTCTCTCAGGAGTCCCTAAAACATTAAACACGAATTACAAATGAATTCTCCTAACACTAACTAGCTGGTTAAGGTTAGCTAATCAGATAACTTGCTAAATAGCAATTTTCGTAAATGTACTTTATGACCAAAAAATATGCACAAACAGTTAAAATATTCCTCTCAATTGTACATTTTTTGCTTGACTCATTATGACGATATAACAACTTACAGCTGGTTCCACCGTAATGTTTTGTCAGCCATCTTTGTTGAAGAACGCCACAAGGCAAGGGTGGCTTGTGTCAAAATTTGTCATTGGAACCACTCGATATGATTGGTTAAATAAAAACCTTGGGTTACAAATGCATAACGAGTGCGCTAATTCCCCCTTGTGGTGGTCTGGAGCAATGAAGCCGTGACGCTGGGAAACTCTAACTGGCTGACTACACTGTGCGAGTGTTGCAAAATACATTTTGAAATCTATGTTGTTAAATTATTTCACCAACGAGCGTCTGCTTTTCCAAGGGCTAAAATATAAGTCAGTTCTATTTCTGACGCAGTTCGGGCTGCAAGTCCTGCCTCTCCCATCACCTCCTCATTGGTTTATAGAAGCAGATACCCACGTGCCATCTCCTCATTGGTTATACCCATGTGGGTGACTGAAAGACGAACAAAGTCAGTGGCGGTAATGCACCTTATTTATGAAAATTGCCAATCACTATATTAAGTCAAGAGAATAAAAAACCTGGAAGGAGGGAGATATGACTAGAAACTATTCAGTTGACCGTTTTATGTGTGGGCAGAGTAGAGGACCTTGTGCATTTCACATACAATAACAACAATGTTTATATCCCAGGGCAAATTAGCTAGCAACAGCAAGGTAGCTAAAAAGGACAAATTAGCTAGCAAGTGCAAGCAAGCTAGCTAAATTGCCATAAATGTTTAATGCTTTTCGACCTGTCCCCAAATTAATATAGTTGGTTCAGAGTTTGTATTGATATTTTAACCTGAGTGTTCGCGTTTGGTGTGGGGGGACAAAATACATTTATGCATGATGGCGCACAGGCACAACCAGTTTGGGTTCCGTGTGAGTCTCGCGTTGCAAGCTTGCAACTTTTAAAGGAGGAACAACTGTATATACTGTATTCTATTATATCTTAATCTATGCCGCTCTGACATTACTCGTCCATATATTTATATATTCTTAATTCATCATCATTTTACTTAGATTTGTGTGTATTGGAAATATGTTGTGAAATTGTTCAGTGTTTCATCAAATCATTTACTTATTTATTATAGCTACAGGGTGTTCTAAATGTAAAACTCAAATAGCTAAATGATCCCTTGCTTAAGGGATAAGGTTTGTTTTGTCCGAGTGTGTTACTTTTGTACTTTGTGTCCTCTTTCTATGAAGTAGGCTTTTATTTGGGTTCATTTGTCAAATTCAGATATGTCATTTTTTTTTATCAAGGCCACTGTAAAGAACATATTGTAATGTTTGGTATTACAAAAGCCTACATTCAGACCTAAGACCTACTGCATAAGTAACATTCAGAGCCAAGCAACATTCAGAGCTAAGAGCCAGGTAATATTCAGAGCTAAGTAATATTCAGAGCTACAGTTGAAGTCGGAAGTTTACATACACTTAGGTTGGAGTCATTAAAACCCATTTTCCAACCACTACACACATTTCTTGTTAACAAACTATAGTTTTGGCAAGTTGGTTAGGACATATACTTTGTGCATAACACAAGAAAATGTTCTAACAGTTGTTTACAGACAGATTATTTCACTGTATCACAATTCCAGTGGATCAGAAGTTGACATACACTAAGTTGACTGTGCCTGTAAACAGCTTGGAAAATTCCAGAAAATGATATCATGGCTTTAGAAGCTTCTGATAGGCTAATTGACATGATTTGAGTCAATTGGAGGTGTACATGTGGATGTATTTCAAGGCATACCTTCAAACTCAAGCAAAGAGGCACTAATATCATGGGAAAAAGACCTCAGAAAAAAATTATAGACCTCCGCAAGTCTTCTGGAGATGCGCAATTCTCCTGGAGATTAATGTACTTCGGTGCGAAAAGTGCAAATCAATCCCAGAACAATAGTAAAGGGCCTCGTGAAGATGCTGGAGGATACAGGTACAAAAGTGTCTATATCCAAAGCAAATCAAGTCCTATATCGACATAACCTGAAAGGGTGCTCAGCAAGAAAGAAGCCACTGCTCCAAACCCACCATAAAAACGTCATACTTTTTGGAGAAATGTCCTCTGGTCTGATGAAACAAAAATTGAACTGATTGGCCATAATGACCATTGTCATGTTTGGAGGAAAAAAGTGGAGGCTTGCAAACTGAAGAATACCATCCCAACTGTGAAGCACGAGGGTGGCATCATCATGTTGTGGGGGTGCTTTGCTGCAGGAGGGACTTGTGTACTTCACAAAAGATGGCTTCATGAGGAACGAAAAGTATGAGGATATATTGAAGCAACATGAAGACATCAGTCAGGAAGTTGAAGCTTGGTCACAAATGGGTCTTCCAAATGGACAATGACCCCAAGCATACTTCCAAAGTTGTGGAAAAAAGGCTTAAGGACAACAAAGTCAAGGTATTGGAGTGGCCATCACAGAGCCCTGACCTCAATCACATTGAAAATCTGTGGGCAGAACTGAAAAAGCATGTGCGAGCATGGGGGCCTACAAACCTGACTGTTACACCAGCTCTGTCAGGAGGAATGAGCCAAAAGTTTGTGGAAGGCTACCCAAAATGTTTCACCCAAGTTAAACCATTTAAAGGCAATGCTACCAAATACTAATTGAGTGTATGTAAACGTTTGACCCACTGGGAATGTGATGAAAGAAATTAAAGTTGAAATCATTCTCTCTACTATTATTCTGACATTTCACATTCTTAAAATAAAGTGCTGATCCTAACTGACCTAAGACAGGGATTTTTTTACTAGGATTAAATGTCAGGAATTGTGAAAAACTGAGTTTAAATGTATTTGGCTAAGATGAATGTAAACGTCCGACTTCAACTGTAAGTAACATCGTTGCACACGCCTATCGGAGGAGGGAACGCAACACCCTGCTACACTCAACTCCCCGTGGAGTGAAAGAGGTACTTGTTTGTATTTGCAGGTAAGGATGAAAGAGGCAGAGAATATAACCTTTAACAGGGATTTCTTTTTAATACGGTAAATATGGGAAAAGGGTCTGGACTGAACCCAAGAAAGTAAAAGTTACAGAGTACCCTCTCCGCCCTTACCTACATATTCTGAATGCCACATTAACCAAAATGGTCTACCCAGGTCTTACCTAGCGTGAAAAGACAGTAAATACTACTGGTTATGTATGCTCGCAGGTTTCTTGCCCTAAAGCACTCCCAAGGTGCCTTCCCCTTCCCCATTGGGGAAAAAAAAATCAGCAAACTCAGTGAACAATATGAATAAACCAAAAACACTAGGTACTACACCAAACACATATCTCTGCAGGACCGGCTACCAAAATACTTTACAACAAATTTACCAGAAAAACAATCAACACAGCACATACAAATATGCTCTCTATCCTAACAAAGGAACACTGGATTTTGAAGCTGCAGAAGGAGTCTGTAATTGTAGACAGCTGTATCCCCTGACGAGAGGGTGGGGTCAGAGAACAAATCTGCAATGGGGCCAACATATCAGCTGCTTGGAATCCAGGGAGCCATTTCCTGAAACACACACAAACACAGAAACTGGGGAACGTAACAAACATTCAGAGCTAAGCAACATTCAGAGCTAAGCAACATACAGAGCAAAGTAACATTCAGAGCAAAGTAACATTCAGATCTAAGTAACTGTGGTAAACCGTGGGGTGTTAGGTTGAGCGTGCAGAGATTGAAAAAAGAGACAGGGAGGTTTTACTCTGCAAAAAAACAACTTTACTAAGACAGACAAACATCAAAGAAAATCACTTAGGTATGGCGTGGTCCTTCTCCTCTACTTTTGCTTGGTGTCGGTCTCTCGCCGTTCTCTCTCGGGGTGTGCCACAGTGCTCCTTCTATTTGGCCTCCACGGCTGGTTGGCACTTTCCCCTAATTACGTCCACTTGGAGCAGTCCGTGTAGGGGTTCCCAGCTCCCGTATTCCCAGCAGAGGAAGCCAACGTCTCCTAACGTACCTCCGCTCTATTAACATCCCCCGGCGTAGACCTCCTGGGATACCACATACTATTCAGATCTAAGAAACATTCAGATCTAAGTAACATTCAGATCTAAGTAACATTAAGATCTAATTAACATTCAGACCTAAGTAACATTCAGATCTATGTAACATTCAGAGCTAAGAAACTTTCATATCCAAGTAACATTCAGAGCTAACTAACATTCAGACCTAAGTAACATTCAGACCTAAGTAACATTCAGATCTATGTAACATTCAGAGCTATATAACATTCCGATCTAAGCAACATTCATATCTAAGTAACGTTCAGAGCAAAGTAACATTCAGAGCTACTTAACATTCAGATCTAAGTAACATTCAGAGCTGAGTAACATTCAGAGCTAAGTAACATTCAGATCTAAGTAGGATTCAGAGCTATGTAACATTCAAAGCTATGTAACATTCAGATCTATGTAACATTCATAGCTAATAAACGTTCATATCCAAGTAACATTCAGAGCTATGTAACATTCATAGCTAATAAACGTTCATATCCAAGTAACATTCAGATCTTTGAAACATTCAGATCTAAGTAACATTCAGACCAAAGTAACATTCAGACCGAAGTCAAATTCACAGCTAAGAAACAACTAAATCTGAGAAAAAATGTGATCTAAGTAACATTCAGAGATAGGTAACATTCAGGGCTAAGAATAATTTGAAGCAAAGTAACATTCAGAGCTAAGTAACATTCAGAGCTAAGTAACATTCAGAGCTAAGTAACATTCAGATCTAAGGAACATTCAGAGCTAAGGAACATTCAGATCTAAGGAACATTCAGAGCTAAGTAACATTCAGATCTAAGTAACGTTCAGAGCTAAGAAACATTCAGATCTAAGCAACAATCAGAATTATGTAACATTCAGAGCTAAGTAACATTCAGAGCTAATTCACATTCAGAGCTAAGTAACAGTCAGAGTGAAGTAACATTCAGAGGTAAGTAACATTTAGATCTAAGTAACATTCACAGCTAAGTAACATTCAGATCTAAAAAAACATGCAGATCTAAGTAACATTCAAATCTAAGTATCATTTAGAACTAAGTAACATTCACAGCTAAGTTACATTAAGAGCTAAGCCTGAAATGTGGCAAAAGGTCGCAAAGTTCAAGGGGGCCGAATACTTTCACAAGGCACTGTACATTAAGAGCTAAGTTACATTCAGATCTAAGCAACATTCCGAGCTATGTAACATTCAGAGCTAAGTAACATTCAGATCTTAGTAACATTCAGATCTAAGAAACAATTAAATCTGAGAAAAAATGTGATCTAAGTAACATTCAGATTGAAGAAACATTCACATCTAAGTAACACTCAGATCTAAGAAACATTCAGATCTAAGAAAAATTTGAATTTAAGTACATTTCAGATCTAACTAAATTACAGCTAAGCAACATTCAGAGCTAAGTAACATTCAGAGCTAAGTAACAATCATAGCTCAGTAACAATCATAGCTCAGTAACATTCAGAGCTAAATAACATTCAGATCTAAGTTACATTGAGACCTAAGTAACATTCACAAGTTAAGTAACTTTCACAGCTTTGTAACATTCAGATCTAAGTAACATTCAGATCTAAGTAACATTCAGAGTTAAGTAATGTTTCGAGCTATGTAACATTCACAGCTAAGTAACATTCAGAGCCAAGTAACAGTTCGAGCTATGTAACATTCACAGCTAAGTAACATTCAGAGCTATGTAACATTCAGAGCTAAGTAACATTCACAGCTAAGTAACATTCAGAGCTAAGTAACACTCAGAGCTAAGTAACATTCATAGCTAAGTAACATTTTGAGCAAAGTAACATTTTGAGCCATGTAACATTCACAGCTAAGTAACATTCAGAGCTAAGTAACATTTTGAGCCATGTAACATTCACAGCTAAGTAACATTTTGAGCCATGTAACATTCACAGCTAAGTAACATTCAGAGCTAAGTAACATTTTGAGCCATGTAACATTCACAGCTAAGTAACATTCACAGGGGGGGGGGTGTTAAACTGCTTAAAACACTAATTCTGTTTGTGTTATCAAATTTCTAACAACCTATGTGTGTTAAACATACTTATTTAGTCAATGTAAAGGACAAAGTGGAGCATGAGTTAAAACATTGCAGAGATATTTCCACTTGAAGTTCAAATTGATTCAAAATGACTCAATTTGCACTTCTAGTGTTAATTATGGAGTGTGATGCCATCTGTAGATTACGGAGTATGTTATAATTTTAATTAAAGCTTTCAGCTGTCTATATCCACATCAAAATATAGAATAAGTCTCTCAGAGTTGTCATCTCAGGTTACTGTACAGTACATGTGTGTATCTGTGTATGTGTGGTGTGTGTTGTGAGGAGACTCCAAAGTAACTTTTCATTCCACCGACTTTCTCTCCCTCCACCCTTCAATACAACACTGCCCTAATCTTTCTCATTCAGAGCCTGTCACACGTAGCTCACCGAACCGAAACTGCAGTCTGTGCTTGGTCCTGGGAGAATTCCATGGTCCCCCAGGGGCTAAAGGTGGTCACTCTCCTCACCCCTCGCTCTCATTCCTTCTCCCTGTTTGATCAATAACAGCCTATTTAGCCACTGGTAGTTCCACCAGGGGATCTAATCCCCCTCAGGCCCTCTGGCTTATCCTCAGTGTTTGCTCCCGGGTCTGCCTGTTGACTGCCTGTTGACTGCCTGGTGGCTGCCACGGAGCCTAGTTGACGGACATGCGTTGCATGACTACTTGTTTTTGTTTGAGGTACTGTATTGACATGTTGAAAGAACCGAGCTGTCTGTCCAAACAGTTACACACAGCTCAGACACCCATGCATACCACACAAGACATGTCAACAGGGGTCTGTTCACAGTCCCCAGGTCCAGAATAGACACTCAGGCCCACACAGAGTCATGACTACATGGAACTCTATACCACATCATGTAACTCAGTCAAGCAGCAAAATCAGATTTTAAAAAACGGATCCAACTACAGCTTATGGAACAACACGGACTGTGAAGAAACAAAGAAACACACACGTACATTGTAATATTGTTGTATGATTGTGTTATAAAATGTTGTATTGGAGATACAGTTGAAGTCGGAAGTTTACATACACCTTAGCCAAATACATTTAAACACAGTTTTTCACAATTCCTGACATTTAATCCTGGTAAACACTCCCTGCTTTAGGTCACCACTTTATTTTAAGTGTGAAATTTCAGAATAATAGTAGAGAGAATGATTTATTTCAACTTTAATTTCTTTTATCACATTCCCAGTGGGTCAGAAGTTTACCTACACTCAGTTAGTATTTGGTAGCATTGCCAAAGCACCAAAGTACGTTCATGTCTAGGAGACAGAACGCATCTCCTTCTTGAGCGGGATGATGGCTGCATGGTCCCATGGTGTTTATACTTGCGTACTATTGTTTGTACAGATGAACGTAGTACCTTCAGATGTTTGGAAATTGCTCCCAAGGATGAACCAGACTTGTGGAGGTCTGCAATTCTTTTCTGAGGTCTTTGCTGATATTTCTTTTGATTTTCCCATGATGTCAAGCAAAGAGGCACTGAGTTTGAAGGTAGGCCTTGAAATATATCCACAGGTACACCTCCAATTGACTCAAATGATGTCAATTAGCCTATCAGAATCTTCTAAAGCCATGACATCATTTTCTGGAATTTTCCAAGCTGTTTAAAGGCACAGTCAACTTAGTGTATGTAATCTTCTGACACACTGAAATTGTGATACAATGAATTATACGTTAAATAATCTGTCTGTAAACAATTGTTGGAAAAATGACTTGTGCCATGCATAAGTAGATGTCCTAACTGACTTGCCAAAACTATAGTTTGTTAACTTGACATTTGTGGAGTGGTTGAAAAACAAGTTTTAATGACTCCAACCTAAGTGTATGTAATCTTCCGACTTCAACTGTGTGTAGTGGTGGCATAATGTTACATGATCTACTGTTTTTGTTGTTGTGATGTGCTGTAATGTATTTGGACAACAGGAAGAGAAGCTGCTTTCTTAGCAGCAGCTAATGGGGAGCCGTAATAAAATACAAATACCACAGACTCTCCAGAGGGGTGAATGCAGGCACATTCCACACGGTACAGGCATCTACTCACACATGTGAATGCACCCCCCCCCCCCCCCCACACACACACACACACACACTAAGGTGCATCATCTAGAGAAAAACTCAGATAGCCTTCTTCCCCCCTCTCCAACGTTTCAAAGACCCCTACAACAAAGCACTACATATTGAGAAGGTCTATCATCCACCGCCACTCTTAGAGAGAGAGAGAGAGAGAGAGAGAGAGAGAGAGAGAGAGAGAGAGAGAGAGAGAGAGAGAGAGAGAGAGAGAGAGAGAGAGAGAGAGAGAGAGAGAGAGAGAGAGAGAGAGAGAGAATTACAAAGACATTGGACATGCACACACATGCACGCACACAAACTCACAGCTACTGCCACACAAAGCTAATTGAAAGGCCCATCTTGAATGGCAACCTGAACAACACACACACTCACTTGCAGTGCAAAGAGTAGCAGTGGCTTGTAACCTAAATAACTTTCAGGAGCCGTGTAAGTGTCATCTACTTCCTGTAACACTTGTTATTCAGGTGATGGTCTGTTCGAGGGTGAGTAAATACACACACACATACACAGTGTAAACTATAATTCAACGAGCTGTAGGGATTGGAACAGTTAAATAATTAACGGCAGCTCATTAAACTTGGAGAGCCGGCAACAAGGAAGTCCACTGTTGCACAATTTAATTTAAAGGCGTTTATAGATTCTAAAATCAAGTTGTAGAAACATTTCAAGGATGTTCAATAGAAACAGGAATCACCTGAGCTCAATTTGAATACTTACATTTTCTACTTTTGCAAAAATGTCTAAAAACCTGTTTTCGCTTGGTCATTATGGGGTATTCTGTGTATATTTCTCACAATTTGTACCTTTATTTAATCAATTCTAGAATAAGAATAATAAAAATATGGAAAAGGTCTGAGTATTCAGGGACTGAATACTTATGTAAATAAGGCGTTTCTATTGGGGCTGAATACTTATTTTTTATTATGGTGTATTGTGTTTAGATTGAAAAGGAAAAACTTTTATTAAATCAATTTTAGAATAAGACTAAGTTAACAAAATTTGGAAAAAGTGAAGGGGTCTGAATACTTTCTGAAGGGACTGTATTTTCAAATACCCTGGAACTGGTGTAGTTGCCAATTGCCGTCTGGTGCTATAGCGTCGTGCACGGTTATATCATATGGCCACATACCGGCACCGGAAGATATGAAGTGTGGATAGGATGTGTCTTCTAAGAGGGAAGAAAGAAGTAGAGACAGAGAAAGAGAGAGAAAGCAGAGAGAGAAAGAGAGAGAGAGAGCAAGAGAGACAGAAAGAGAGAGAGAGAGAGAGCGAGAGAGACAGAAAGAGAAGAGATGGAAAGACTCAAACACAACATAGCTGCAGACAGAGAGGAAAATCAATAAGTGTCAGCATTTCAATAAGCTCCGTGGCCTTGCGTAAACTCTTCATCACACAGGCAGTACTCGCATTGCATTGAGTCTGGACAAAATTGAATTCTCTGTCAGCGGCCTCAAAAATTGCTGTGGAAGTTGTGACAAAGAGAGAGGTGAGTGTGTTTTAATCAAGACATTAACACTCCAAATATCCTGCGCGCACGCACAATATCACACATGCAAGCTCTCATATACGCACGCACACACACACACACGCCCGCACGCTAACAAACACACATGAACAAGTAAGTGAAAAGTTGACTAACCTATAGGGTTACTGACTTCAAGTGCCTTTCTCTCATCGTTCAAGAAATCGTTGTTGATGTGAAGTGCAATCAATTGATGTACACGTCACCCAAATTGAAAACATCTACTTAGCTATTCACGTGTCACCCTTGTGTTGAGCCCTCGCTTCAACTATCGGCGGGAGGGCCGGTCGTGTGATGTCTCAGTTGTCTATTGACCCTGGTCTAAAGTAGAAAACGGGAATAAGGTGCCATCTGGGACGCAGCCCATGAGAGGGCTAGAACTAGCCACGCCCCTTCCTGGCAACGCCAAACAGGAAGCTGCCACCTAATTATGTAGTAGCGCTGTCTCAACCAAATGCACTCAAAACTGCCATTTCCTAACGGTAAATAAAGAGGTAAACCATAAAATGACTTTGAATGAACAATAGGCCCCCAAGAACATAATCATTGTTGGCGTCGGTGACTAACATTATGGAAATGTAATTCCAGAGCTGTCTATCATCGCCCCTGTGCACTGCTCTCTCACCTACGGGGAGGAAAAGGTTATTGGAAATGTTAAGTGTCAAAACCGAGAGGATCCGGCACGGAATTAGCAATGCCAAAGTGGATAGCAAGACTGAACTGTTTCGGAACCGTTATATTTCTATATAGGGGGGTCAGCATGGTAGGTTGCGCCCCATGTTTCCGAGGGACCAATTAGCTCTCTCGATGAAAATGGGATGGCAGGGTCCTGCGGAGATCGGGTTCTATTTAGTGGGGGGTAAAAGTTGAGGTGAAAATCTGCGAAAATAGTTTTTTTTTGTTCTTGTGATGAGATACTATCATCAACTGTGGGTGTGTATGTCGGCAGTTACAGCACAGAATACCACAAAGTCACAATCCATGCTGAGGACCACAAAAGACTATTATACACAAATCTGCTGAGGCTCTGGATCGAAACCGAGCTGTCAAAAAAAGCAATAAAAGTTGTTGATAAAATCATTTCAAAAGTATTCTTTCTCCTTTTCTTCTCAAGTATACAGTGAGTAAGCTAACCTCTAAGCTAACCTCTAAGCTAACCTCTAAGCTAACCTCTAAGTATTTGAGTTTTATAAAACAGTTTAGCTTATAATACACTTCAGACAGGCCAGACAATGGAGACAGCAACTACTCCCAGAGAGGGCTAGAGTTAGAAATCTTTCAGTCTGGCCCCCGTCAGTGACGACGTGCGTGGCTGCAAGCTGTACGCAAACAACAGACAAGTGGGGAGATGAAACCAAGGTGTTTGTTTGTGTATAAAGAGAGAAAGAGAGAGAGAGAAATAGCGAGACCGACAAAGACAGACCGTGAGAATAGGAGAAGTAGAGCGAGGGCAATGGGGATATTGAAAGGGTGAGTGAGAGCATTGAACTAGACATATGGGGGATTTAAACACAGTCAAGACGGGAGTGTTGACACTCCAGACGTAGACCATAAAGAAGTGTCCTCTCTCTCGCAAGGGGAAAAACACAACACAATGGAGAAACATGGGTATTAAAACTACCCGCGCCCCCAGTCACAAATCCTCAGCCCGGGACAGCGGCAGACAGGTAACAACAGCCATAAACAAATGGTGCTTTTTACGTAAAGAAGGTTGCACTCCCTCTTTCCAATTAGCTCTCTCAATGAAAATGGGATGGCAGGGTCCTGCGGAGATCAGGTTCTGTTTAGGGGGGGGGGGGGGGGGGTGGAAGGTTCGGGTGGAATTCAGAAAGCCTTTTTCTGGTCATTGTGATGAGATACTATCATAGTTATATGGTGTGTGTAGGCAGTTACAGCACAGAATACGACTAGACAAAGTGACAATGCCTGCTGAGGACTATGCTGATATCTTTGGATCTAAGCCGAGCTGACAAAAAAAGCTCCAAAAGTTGTTATTACAAAATAATAATAATGATAACAAATAATTCATTATTTCAAAGCTCACCATTGCTGTATTTTTCTTAATTTCTTCTCAAGTATATTTTGTATTTATTTAACCTTTATTTATTTAACTAGGCAAGTCAGTTAAGAACAACCCGTATGATGCTGGGCTAATTGTTCGCCGGCTTATGGGACTCCCCATCACGGCCGGTTGTGATACAGCCTGGAATTGAGGGTCTGTAATGACACCTCTAGCACTGAGATGCAATGCCTTAGACCACTGCGCCACTCGAGAGCACCAGTATACAGTGAGTAAAATAAGTTCCGTGAGTATCTGAGTGTCATAGGCAGTTTAGCTTGTAATATACTTCAGAGGCTGGCTATAGAATATCGTCCCGGCCAGACAATGGAGACAATAACTACTCCCAGGGAGGGCTAGAGTTAGAAATCGTTCAGTCTGGCCCACGTTATGGACGACGTGCGTGACTGTAAGCTGTATGGGGAGATGAAACCAGGGTGTTTGTAGAAGAGAAACAGAGAGGGAGAGCGGTAGAGATAGGGATATGGAAAGGGTGCCAAAGTGCAGTGAACAAGACATATGGTAGGATTTAAACAAACACAGTCAAGACGGGCGCGATGACACTCCAGACGTAGACCATAAAGAAGCATCCTCTCTCGCTCGCAAGGGGGGAGGGGACATATAACACAAAGGAGAGACATGGGTATTAAACATACTCACGCCCCTGGTCACAAATCCTGCCCTCGGGATAGCGGCAGACAGGTAACGACAGCCATAAACAAAAGAGGCTTATTACTTAAAGAAGAGCTCCTAGGTTCTGTAAAAACCCAGAGAGAGAGAGAGAGAGAGAGAGAGGGAGAGAGAGAGAGAGAGAGAGAGAGAGAGAGAGAGAGAGAGATATAGCCGCTGCGCAATAGTAAAACAAAGAGGAATAAACTATATAAATAAGTAAGGGAACGGAGGAGGACGATGGAATGAGAGAAAAACAGCGAGGTGTAAAGAACAAGCCACTAAGAGATCAATAATTCTCTCATGCTGCTGAAGCAGATTTACGTGAACAGAAGGAAAACTTTCCACCCTCGTTCCGCCTCGTTCCTTCTGTCTCCTGGTTTTAAAATTACAGAGACAAAGACGTTGGACATGCACGCACACAAACTCACAGCTACTGCCACACAAAGATAATTGAAAGGCCCATCTTGAATGGTAACCTGAACAACACACCCAGAAAGACACACACACACACTCACTTGCAGTGCAAAGAGTAGCAGTGGCTTGTAACCTAAATAACTTGTAACGGGCAGTCATTTATAACATCAAAGACGATACTGTACACGAACAAGCAAAGGTTTCAGCGCAACTCATATCTCCACCAGTAACGTGAGAGTCTCTCAAATGCAAGCGTTTACAACTACCCCAAAATAATAGATAAAACCCCTGTAAAGCTTTCTTTTTGTATTTTTTTCCCGTTCCTGTCTATTCTCCGATACCAGCAGTGCGTGTAAGGTGAGAGTGAACCGGAGCACTGGCCTGCTACAGATTGCTATTATCTGGAAGTGAGACCTAGCTGGCCGCCACCTCTGACTGGGTGTCTGTCCTGTCTCCACCCTTCTCCCTTTCCCTTTATGAAGGCAAAGCACATCCTAGAGGACCCCACACACAATCTTGCCCAATATTTTGAGCTGCTGCCCCCCCCCCCCCCCTCCCCGGAAGGAGATATAAGGTCCCATCGTTCAGCAAGAATAGGAGCAGGACAAGATTAATTCCGATGGCCATCAGAATGCTGAACAGTGGGATATAGGACAGATGTAGGCCCAATACATGGTCAGAGTATTGACCGCAGAGACTGAATTTGTGTGTGTTAATAATTATCTTGCCAGTGTTTTTCATATTTAATGTATTATCGTGTATTTTTTTGTGTATTTACATGCTGGCTTCACAAAACGAATGTCCGTGTAAATTGACAAAGTATATCGTATCTTATCATCCCTTCCCTTTCTCTCCCTTTGTCCTCTGCTGTGTTGTGTTAAGAAAAGAGGGAGGGTGGGAAAGGGACAGAGAGAGAGAAAGAGAGGGAGAAGAGAGAGAAATTAAGAGAAAGGGAGAGAGACACCAGTGTGTGAGAGATAAGAGAACCAGAGAGAGACATGAACAGAGGAATATGAATTAAGAGAGAAAGAGAGAAGGCAAGGGAGTGAGAGGGATAAGGCTCTTTAGAAAGAGGAGGGAGGTTCACTCCCCCAGTGGTAGAAATTACAATCGCCATTGTCATTGGAGGGGTCAATTAAAGGTTTGGATGTGAACGTGGCTGTGCGTGGCTCAGAACTCATCCTATTGTCTGCTCCCTGGCTAAAGGCAGACAGCAAAGCCTATTAACGCTGCAGTCAAGCAACAGTGTGTGTGCGCGCGCGTGTGTGTGTGTGTGTGTGTGTGTGTGTGTGTGTGTGTGTGTGTGTGTGTGTGTGTGTGATCACACTGCCAGTGTAGAATTATAAACACACCTTCCTCACAGACAGTGCCAAGGCCTGACAAAGGGAAGAAGAAATATTCACTTGTTATGTAAACGTCTGTCTTGAGATTCCCTGACCTGAGCCCCAAAAAAAAAAGCACGGATATATACCCCTGTACTTTCAACAACAGCCCCATCCGATCAATTGCATTGCTTTCTCTGCTCCAGGTTGTTTTTCACAATGTTCTTAAATGAGAAATAACGTAACACACATAGGCGAGGGCGTAATGAATGTTCTAACCATAAAATAATAGCAAACCTCTGCGTCTGTGCTTACATGACCGAAGGCTGAAAGAAATACTGGTGCGTTATTGAGAAGAAAAGGGAGAAAACGCATTTTTGTTAATATTATAAGCGGTTATCATGTGCAAAAAAAAAAAAAAAAAACTGAGTTCAGCAACCCTTGAGTGGTAGAGAAGGACTTTGATCCACTGCAGAGTAGAAATAATAATGAATAGTAATAGCATTCGGTGATGCTTCTTAGTATGGTTAAACAGGAACTGGTGCAGGTATGCTGTTATTAAGGATAATCAAAACTGAACGAGGGTAAGAGGTCCTCCTTTCCAAGTACAAGTACAAAGTAGATAGATGATGAATTTGTAAATGACAGAAAATAACATTCAACTCTTGATCTTCTTGTTCTTTGCAAAGAACAAGAAGATCAAGAGTTGAACTTCTTATCAAAAAGCCTAGCAACTATAGCGAAGTTCGATGTAGATTGATTGATCACATCAGACATGACTATAGACATTTCTTTATTTCATTGCATCTCTTCTTGTTTGATTATCTTCCAAACGTTTAACTAAGTATATAAGGCATGTACAGTATTCAGACCCATTGACTTTTTTCATATTTTTTTAAACTTTACAGCCTTATTCTAAAATTGAATAAATAAAATGTAAAAATCCTGAGAAATCTACACAGAATACCCCATAATGACAAAGTGAAAACAGGTTTTTAGACATTTTTGCAAAAGTATACAACTTAAAAAAATTGAGCTCAGATGCATCCTGTTTCCATTGATCATCCTTGAGATGTTTCTTCAACTTGATTGGAGTCCACCTGTGGTAAATTCAATTGATTGGACAACATTTGGAAAGGCACACAGCTGTCTATATAAGGTCCCACAGTTGACAGTGCATGTCAGACCAAAAACCAAGCCATGAGGTCGAAGGAGTTTTCCGTAGAGCTCAAAGACAGAATTGTGTCGAGGCACAGATCTGGGGAAGGGTACAAAAACATTTCTGCAGCATTGAAGGTCCCCAAGAACACAGTGGCCTCCATCATTCTTAAATGAAAGAAGTTTGGAACCACCAAGACTCTTCTTAGAGCTGGCCGCCCGGCCAAACTGAGCAATCAGGGGAGAACGGCCTTTGTCAGGGAGGTAAACAAAAACCTGATGGTCACTCTGACAGAGCTCTAGAGTTCCTCTGTGGAAGGACAACCATCTCTGCAACACTCCACCAATCAGGCCTTTATGGTAGAGTGGACAGACAGAAGCCACTCCTTAGTAAAAGGAACATGACAGGCCGCTTCGATTTGGCCAAAAGGCGCCTAAAGACTCTCAGACCATGAGAAACAAGATTCTCTGGTCTGATTGAACTCTTTGGCCTGAATGCCAAGCGTCATGTCTGTACTGTGAAGCATGGTGATGGCAGCATCATGCTGTGGGGATGTTTTTCAGAAGCAGTATTGAGGCAAAGATTAATGGAGCAAAGTACAGAGAGATCCTTGATGAAAACCTGCTCCAGAGCGCTCAGGACCTCAGACTGGGTCGAAGGTTCACCTTCCAACAGAACAACAACTCTAAACACACAGCCAAGACAACTCAGGAGTGGTTTCAGGACAAGTCTCTGAATGTCCTCGAGTGGCCCAGCCAGAGCCGGACTTGAACCCGATGGAACATCTCTGGAGAGACCTGAAAATAGATGTGCAGCAAAGCTCCCCATCCAACCTGACTAAGCTTGAGAGGATCTGCAGAGAAGAATGGGAGAAACTCCCCAAATACGGATGTGCCAAGCTGGCAGCCTGCGGCTATGGAACCTTGACCTGTTCACCGGACCAGCCAACTTGTCCCGGATCTGCTGTTTTCGACTCTCTCTCTACCGCACCTGCTGTCTCTAACTCTGAATGAGCGGCTATGAAAAGCCAACTAATATTTACTCCTGAAGTGCTGACCTGTTGCACCCTATACAACCACTGTGAATATTATTATCTGACCCTGCTGGTCATCTATGATCATTTGAACATCTTGGCCATGTTATAATCTCCACCTGGCACAGCCAGAAGAGGACTGGCCACCTCTCAGAGACTGGTTCCTCTCTAGGTTTCTTCCTAGGTTCCTGCCTTTCTAGGGAGTTTTTCCCTAGCCATCGTGCTTCTACATCTGCATTGCTTACTGTTTGGGGTTTTTGGCTGGTTTTCTGTCCAGCACTTTGTAACATCAGCTGATGTACGAAGGGCTTTATAAATACATTTAATTGATTGATTGATTGTAGCTTCATACCCAAGAAGACTCGATGCTGTATTCGCTGCCAAAGATGCTTCAACAAATTACTCTTTGTTGAAGCAAAATACTTATGTATTTACTTATGTAAATGTGATATTTCAGTTTTGTATTTTTGAATAAATTAGCTAAAAAAGGATCATTTTATGCTTTGTCATTATGGATTACTGTGTGTAGATTGATTAGGATTTAAAAAAAATCTATTTTAGAATAAAACTTTAATGTAACAAAGTGTGGAAATGTCAAGTGGTCTGAATAATTGTAGCTGTATGCTTCTTTAATGCACAGTAAGTGAACAAGGACCTGATTAATGGCTACAATGTGAAGATGTGTTTGTACACTGTTCATTTCTGGGCATCATGTTAAATTAAAATATATACAGTAACAGTCCAAATTTTGGACACACCTACTCATTCCAGGGTTTTTCTTTATTTTTACTATTTTCTAAATTGTAGAATAATTGTGAAGACATCAAAACTATGAAATAACACATATGGAATCATGTAGTAACCAAAAAAGTGTTAAACAAATCTAAATATATTTGACACTTGAGAGTCTTCAAAGTAGCCACCTGTTGCCGTGATGACCGCTTTGCACACTGTTGGTGGCTGGTGACACTTTTAACCATAACCCTAACCCTTTCCGGAAGAAGTTGTGTAAAAGTTACAAATGTGTCTAAATCAAGACATCACTGAGATTGAATTGTCTCCATCTATTTAGAGACTTGATACAGAAACAGTCTGAGACCCAGGTGTGTGGTACGAGTCTCTCAGACTCCCTCTATTTCACAGATGTGTGAGCAGTCCCCTGTCCCCCTAACTAATTGACCCTTAAGGTTAGGGGTCAACAGTCTGTCCCAGAACCAGTTTCAGTTGACAGTTATTGACAGAGAGAAAGAGAGAGAGGGAGATAGAGCGAGAGATAGCATCTATTTAGCGACAGCGGCATGGTTGCAGAGTAGGAAGCCGGACCCCTAGTGTGATTTGTGGTGTTAAATACACTTGAGAGAACCCCCTCTTAGAGGGGGGAGGGGAGATGTGAATTTGTGAGTGTAATGCCAGGACATGGTTAACACACACACTAACACCGTTGTCGTTTCAACTCCTTGGGGAGATGGGGAAAACAGAACACAGGTTTAGGTTATGGTACAAACTGTGCTTCACTAGACTAGCATACATCCAGACGTCATCAAACCTTAACAGCCACAGGAAGTCCTAGAGAGCTTTCAAAAGCATGTGGTATGGAAAAAAAAACACTGGTAGATTGTTCTAGTAATTAGCGAAGCTCTCCTTCAAAGTCAGCAGGCAACACTGGGTAACAGTTTTTTTATTTTAACGACGGAATTTCAACCATTTTGCCTGTTGGCAATAGACATTAAATTAAGTCGGGACGAACTTGGTCGCAAATGTGACACCTAAGCCCCAAATAGACCAGACTACCAACCCCTGTTTTACCTGGGTCTGCCCCAGTGGTGGCTGGTTGCACTTTAAATCAGAGGACAGGCTCATAGTAATGGCTGGAATGGAATAAAAAAAAATATGTCAAACACATAGGAAACCATATGTTTGATACCATTCAGTGTATTACATTCCAGTCATTATTATGAGTCTGTCCTTCCCTCACCAGACTCCACTAGTCTGACTCAGTGTATTACATTCCAGTCATTATTATGAGCCTGTCCTCCCCTCACCAGACTCCACTAGTCTGAGTGTATTTGGGGCTTGCAGCAGAGGAAAAAAACGTAATGCTAGTTATACCTGCTGCAAACCGCAATGCCCCTGACTGTTTACGTCCTCAGGGTAAAGGATTGCCTCTGACCAACGGTCTTCCTGAATGATGGACATAAACATAACAATAGCTGGGGGAAAAAAGAGAGGAACTTCTGGGCTTTGGCGAAGTTATGAAGTCTCTTTTGATCTTGGCTGAGAGGAAACGATGGGTTGGACTGTGATATGCTTTGAGGCGCACACCGTGACATGACAGTGTAAGTGCCAAGTGCGCTGGCGCTGGTGTTAAGGCAGAATGACGGGCTCGCGATTAACAGTGACTCGGGCGAAATCAAGCATGCACACATGCACGTACACACACTATAACAAGCTCTAAAATGTTAGAGGTAGGCCTACATTGCAAAAAGCAATAAAACAGCAAATTGAAAGTCACTTTTGCTGCCTCCTTTTACCTTGAAAAACAACACGCGTGTACTGCATGGCAGACACATTGTGTACCTAACTCATGTTAAAAGCTTTAAAGTGTTTACATCACCTGGGAAACATACAGATGCCACTGTCTCAGAGTGTGGTGTGCAGGAAAAGTGGAATCTATTTGAAATTCATGAACACATCTGTGTTTGTGTGCATGTGCGTGTGTGTGTGTGCATGCTGCGTGTGTGTGTAGATGTGTGTGTGTGTGTGTGTCAGTGGCTGTCGTTGCTGTTTAAGATTAGGGAGGACGATTCTTATTTCTAATACAGCATATTGGATGACTTATTCATACTCCAATCACCCAGCTCAATATAACATTGATAGGTTTAGGCTACTACATGATACTCAAATTTCCCCTATACCCATCATGAGGTTGCTACAACCCAGCCTACGAATTAAAGTTTATAACGTAGAGGTGCATAGGTCAGGAGACAAATGTTAGTAATCAAGGTGACAGACAGTGACACATTATATTCTGCCTTGCACACTCTTGCCTGCATCTAGCTGATCTAGGGTGTAATTATTAGTCCAAACAGTTGCAAACAAGAGTTTCTATTGAACAAATTTAGATAGGTTTACACCTGTTCCATTCGCTTCTGTTTGAGAAATGTTTTTCAACAGAATCGACGTAATGAATACACCTCTGATCACACACACAGTTCACTTTCATAGCAGCATCATCACTTTGCTCATTGTAAAATTCCTTCTCCTCTCACCTTTTCCCATCACTTGTGGACTTCTGTGCACAACACAACAGCTGTCCCTGACCAGGCATAAAAAACTTTCCAAGCCAAAGCTTCATACCATAACCGCTAACCGCTAACTGCTTCACACAGCCTACATACAGTGCCTTGCGAAAGTATTCGGCCCCCTTGAACTTTGCGACCTTTTGCCACATTTCAGGCTTCAAACATAAAGATATAAAACTGTATTTTTTTGTGAAGAATCAACAACAAGTGGGACACAATCATGAAGTGGAACGACATTTATTGGATATTTCAAACTTTTTTAACAAATCAAAAACTGAAAAATTGGGCGTGCAAAATTATTCAGCCCCCTTAAGTTAATACTTTGTAGCGCCACCTTTTGCTGCGATTACAGCTGTAAGTCGCTTGGGGTATGTCTCTATCAGTTTTGCACATCGAGAGACTGACATTTTTTCCCATTCCTCCTTGCAAAACAGCTCGAGCTCAGTGAGGTTGGATGGAGAGCATTTGTGAACAGCAGTTTTCAGTTCTTTCCACAGATTATCGATTGGATTCAGGTCTGGACTTTGACTTGGTCATTCTAAACACCTCGATATGTTTATTTTTGAACCATTCCATTGTAGATTTTGCTTTATGTTTTGGATCATTGTCTTGTTGGAAGACAAATCTCCGTCCCAGTCTCAGGTCTTTTGCAGACTCCATCAGGTTTTCTTCCAGAATGGTCCTGTATTTGGCTCCATCCATCTTCCCATCAATTTTAACCATCTTCCCTGTCCCTGCTGAAGAAAAGCAGGCCCAAACCATGATGCTGCCACCACCATGTTTGACAGTGGGGATGGTGTGTTCAGCTGTGTTGCTTTTACGCCAAACATAACGTTTTGCATTGTTGCCAAAAAGTTCAATTTTGGTTTCATCTGACCAGAGCACTTTCTTTCACATGTTTGGTGTGTCTCCCAGGTGGCTTGTGGCAAACTTTAAACGACACTTTTTATGGATATCTTTAAGAAATGGCTTTCTTCTTGCCACTCTTCCATAAAGGCCAGATTTGTGCGATATACAACTGATTTTTGTCCTATGGACAGAGTCTCCCACCTCAGCTGTAGATCTCTGCAGTTCATCCAGAGTGATCATGGGCCTCTTGGCTGCATCTCTGATCAGTCTTCTCCTTGTATGAGCTGAAAGTTTAGAGGGACGGCCAGGTCTTGGTAGATTTGCAGTGGTCTGATACTCCTTCCATTTCAATATTATCGCTTGCACAGTGCTCCTTGGGATGTTTAAAGCTTGGGAAATCTTTTTGTATCCAAATCCGGCTTTAAACTTCTTCACAACAGTATCTCGGACCTGCCTGGTGTGTTCCTTGTTCTTCATGATGCTCTCTGCGCTTTTAACGGACCTCTGAGACTATCACAGTGCAGGTGCATTTATACGGAGACTTGATTACACACAGGTGGATTGTATTTATCATCATTAGTCATTTAGGTCAACATTGGATCATTCAGAGATCCTCACTGAACTTCTGGAGAGAGTTTGCTGCACTGAAAGTAAAGGGGCTGAATAATTTTGCACGCCCAATTTTTCAGTTTTTGATTTGTTAAAAAAGTTTGAAATATCCAATAAATGTCGTTCCACTTCATGATTGTGTCCCACTTGTTGTAGATTCTTCAAAAAAAAATACAGTTTTATATCTTTATGTTTGAAGCCTGAAATGTGGCAAAAGGTCGCAAAGTTCAAGGGGGCCGAATACTTTCGCAAGGCACTGTAGTTGTCACCAAATTAGCTAACGTCATAGCCAACATAGCTACTAGAACTAACGTGTTAGTAAACCCACTACAACCACACAGTACAGTGCACAGAAAGCAGTTTAGCAGGTACACCAGCAGGCCCTGGTGGCAATACATTTATTCAACTGAAAGTTTACCTTGACTTGGAAAAGCTCCAGTGTTGGAAAGCCTTAGCCAGCTACCTAACAAAAATAGCATTCCTCTCTATTTCATTAGAGCATTGGGACAGTAACCAAAAGGTTGCTGGATTGAATCCCTGAGCAGACAAGGTAAAACTGTGTGGTTCTGCCCCTGAGCAACGCAGTTAACCCCCGGTCGTCGAAGACGTGGATGTTGATTATGGCAGACGCCCGCACCTCTCTATGTAAGGAGTGTGTACTGGCGACAGGAGAGCAAAATCTGTGTTTACAACAGAGCAGTTTAATAATAAAAAAACACCGGAAACAGAACAAACAATCAATGGGTACAAAACCCGTCGCACACCAGATAAACGTGCACATGCAAAACAATTCCGGACAAGGACATGAGGGGAACAGAGGGTTAAATACACAACATGTAATGATTGATTTGAAACCAGGTGTGGGGGAAGACAAGACAAAACAAATGGAAAATGAAAATTGGATCGATGATGACTAGAAGACCGGCGACGCCGACCGCCGAGCGCCGCCCGAACAAGGAGAGGAACCAACTTTGGCGGAAGTCGTGACACTCTGATTCAGAGGGGTTGGGTTAAAAGCTGAAGACACATTTCAGTTGAAGGCATTCAGTTTTACAACTGACTAGGTATTCCCCCTTTCGCTTTCCTTTCAGGAAAGTAGCCTACATTTGCTAAGAAATATATATATATTTTTTAAATAAAATAAAATACAACAAAATATAGCTCTCTCTGCTGCTTCTCTTTATATTTTTTTAAGAAATCAATTTGTTCAAAACTCTTAATCTATTTTCTTTCTCTCTGAGTCTAATACTCCCCACATTTGATGCACTGCAGTGCTACCTTTCTGTAGCTTATGCTTTCAGTACTCGATTCCTTCTCTGATCCTTTGATTGGGTGGACAACATGTCAGTTCATGCTGCAAGAGCTCATAGGTTGGAGGATATCCTCTGGAAGTCATCATATTTACTGTGGAAGTCTGTGGAAGGGGTTGACAACCACGAGCCTCCTAAGTTTTGTGTTGAAGTCAGTGTACTCAGAGGAGGATGAAAAATAGCCGTCCGCCGGCTACACCATGGTGCTACCCCAGAGAGTGCTGTTGAGGCTACTGTAGACCTTCAATGGAAAACAGTGTGTTCAAATCAGTTATGTGAATATATTTAGTATAATTTTACCTATAAAGGATTACTTTTTTAATGGTCCTCTCCTTCTGAGGATCCTCAAGGTCTCCACTTCACAGCCTACTATTGGTTTGGACTGACAGCTGTTCTAAACTTGAACACTGCACATGACAAGAAGTTGCCCCCATCCCACCTGCTAATTGAGCAACTTTTGCAAATGTTTTATTGTCCAATTGAGGGAAATACTGTGAATAAAGAGGACTCGATGTATTTTGATAGATGAAACGTTGAGGAATATAATAAATACCACTTTGATGTCAAACAAGCAAGGCAAACACCCTTCAGTCCAAACGTGCACTTCACATTTCCATATTAAAAAACGAATGTAATATATGGTGTCAATGTTTATGATAACTATGCTTGATCTACAGTTAAATCATGACATGTTGTCATAACCCTGGGTTGTCGTATTGTGAATTTTTTTGGGGGGGGAGAACACCCGTCTGAATGCACTCGTGACTCTATTCTATGCTCACCAAATTACAATCTGCTTTTTCTGTATTGCCTTGTGAAAGCCTAACACTGTGAGATTGTATTTTTTAACTAGCTAGCGACATTATATACTGTATACAATAGCTTGTGGACATCCCTTCAAATCAGTGGATTTGGCTATTTCAGCCACACCCATTGCTGACAGGTGTATAAAATCAAGCATACAGCTATGCAATCTCCATAGACAAACATTGGCAGTAGAATGGCCTTACTGGCAGGACGAATCTGGGTTTGGTGGATGCCAGGAGAAAGCTACCTGCCCGAATGCATAGTGCCAAGTGTAATGTTTGTTGGAGGAGAAATAATGGTCTCTGGCTGTTGGTACGGTCTAAGCCCGTTAATTCAAGTGAAGGGAAATCTTAACGCTACAGGACACAATGACATTCTTGACGATTCTGTGCTTCCAACTTTGTGGCAACAGTTTTGCCCTTTCTTGTTTCAGCATGACAATGCCCCCGTACACAAAGCGAGGTCCATACAGAAATTATTTGTCGATTTTGTGGTGGAATAACTCGACTGGCCTGCACAGAGCCCTGACCTCAACCCCATCGAACACCTTTCGGATAAATTGGAACACCAGAGCGAGCCAGGGCTAATCGCTCAACGTCAGTGCCCGACCTCACTAATGCTCTTGTGGCTGAATGGATGCAAGTCCCTGCAGCAATGTTCCAATATCTAGTGGAAAGCCTTCCCATAAGCGTGGAGGCTGTTACAGTATATCAGCAAAGGAGGACCAACTCCATATTAATTGATTTTGCAATGAGATGTTCGACAAACAGGTGTCCATGTACTTTTGGTCATCTTGAGTATGTTGACAATAGAACACGCTTTGAAATTATGCCCAACTGTCCAGATTGCGATTTATAATGGACCATTTTTAGACTGTGTAAGCAACAACAGTAATTGTGTAAATGTGGGATGCAGGGCTGTGTAAGAACACAACCACAAGTCTGCTTGCACTAGCTCTTCAACGGCACAGTTAGGAAATCTCTACCAAGTCCCTTAAAGTTAAAGACGCTTCTTTGAGTCATAACAGTGCATTGGAATTACATATGAACTTTGGACACTTTGGAGAAGTGTGTAGCGACTTAGAGACACCCGTTAGACCCCTCACTGAAACCCTTGTTTTTATATCTTACGTTGCACCTACTCCACATTTTTTATCATGTTATTGAATGTATCCAGAGTATTTTCTGATTTCGTTATCAACAAATGTGGCAAACATCAACAGTGTATTGTTTGGATACAGTGTATTGTTTGGATTCAGTGTATTGTTTGGATTCAGTGTATTGTTTGGATGCAGTGTATTGTTTGGATGCAGTGTATTGTTTGGATGCAGTGTATTGTTTGGATTCAGTGTATTGTTTGGATGCAGTGTATTGTTTGGATTCAGTGTATTGTTTGGATTCAGTGTATTGTTTGGATTCAGTGTATTGTTTGGATGCAGTGTATTGTTTGGATGCAGTGTATTGTTTGGATGCAGTGTATTGTTTGGATGCAGTGTATTGTTTGGATTCAGTGTATTGTTTGGATGCAGTGTATCGTTTGGATTCAGTGTATTGTTTGGATTCAGTGTATTGTTTGGATGCAGTGTATTGTTTGGATTCAGTGTATTGTTTGGATTCAGTGTATTGTTTGGATTCAGTGTATTGTTTGGATTCAGTGTATTGTTTGGATGCGGTGTATTGTTTGGATTCAGTGTATTGTTTGGATTCAGTGCAATGTTTGGATTCAGTGTATTGTTTGGATGCAGTGTATTGTTTGGATGCAGTGTATTGGTTGCATGCAGTGTATTGTTTGGATACAGTGTATTGTTTGGATTCAGTGTATTGTTTGGATTCGGTGTATTGTTTTGGATTCAGTGTATTGTTTGGATTCAGTGTATTGTTTGGATGCAGTGTATTGTTTGGATTAAGTGTATTGTTTGGATTCAGTGTAATGTTTGGATGCAGTGTATTGTTTGGATGCAGTGTATTGTTTGGATGCAGTGTATTGTTTGAATGCAGTGTATTGTTTGGATTCAGTGTATTGTTTGGATGCAGTGTATTGTTTGGATGCAGTGTATTGTTTGGATTCATTGTTTTGTTTGGATTCAGTGTATTGTTTGGATTCAGTGTATTGTTTGGATGCAGTGTATTGTTTGGATTCATTGTTTTGTTTGGATTCAGTGTATTGTTTGGATTCAGTGTATTGTTTGGATGCAGTGTATTGTTTGGATGCAGTGTATTGTTTGAATGCAGTGTATTGTTTGGATTCAGTGTATTGTTTGGATGCAGTGTATTGTTTGGATGCAGTGTATTGTTTGGATTCATTGTTTTGTTTGGATTCAGTGTATTGTTTGGATTCAGTGTCAGACTAACGGTTTTGTCCTCACCTTTAGTCTAATCATTTCCCCATAATCTCCAAACTGTTCCCTTTTGATTGCTACCATGGCTATGCATATGCTTTCTAAGTTTCTTCTTTTAGAAACATTTAAATGTAGCCCTATCCATGCAGGCCAATTCCCACGAGTGTACGGGGTTAATAAAAGGCTAAACGTGTCACTCCTAGTCGTCAGGTGTAACTGGAGCAAATGTGTTTCGGTCTGTATTCAGCATCTGAACAACAATACAAATGTTTGTTTGATGTCACATCAGCGTCAGGTTGCATTGTGTTCTCCCTGTCGTCGTCGTCGTCTTTTAACATTTATTCTAACACTCGGCCCAGCTTTGATAACGCCATGTAGGCAGGCAGACTCAATAAGTTATTTGACAAATACCCACAAGCCCCTGTGGAAATGTGCAGCTCAGGAAAATGTAAGAAATATGTTAAACTCCTGAAATGTATATTAGTTTTCTGTCTGTGGAGAATGAAAATATGCTATTAAGTTGCAGTGGAATATTGTAGTATTATGAAGAAACTATTTTTGCGTTTGAGTTTGTAAGTAAGAATAGTAAGTGTGTGTGTGTGTTTGTGTGCGTTTGTGCGTGGTGAGTGAGTGCTACCATGCATGCTTGTGTACCTGTATGCGTGAGTGCCTGTGTGTGCGTGTGTGTTTTGTGAGACTGAAAAACAGGCCCGGGATAGCTCACCGGTTAACAGTTCAGTACAGTATGATAGTTCTACTACAAAATAAAACATAATATCACAAAACAATGTCGCTCAACTCTAAAATCTTTCTCTGCCCTATCATCAGACCTTGTCCCTGGGTAAGGTTCTCCTGGAAACCTGTGTCTACCCAGGTTCTCCATCCTCCTCCATCGAAGTAGTATTACTCTGAGCTACTGTGACATTTCTATGTGTTTTCAGTGATAATACCCCCTGTATATAGCTTCATTATTGTTATTTTATTGTGTTATTTATGTATTTTTCATGTATGTATATTTTTTAACTTAAGTTTATTCAGTAAATATCTGAGAACTGCATTGTTGTTTAAGGTCTTGCAAGTAAGCATTTTACAATAATAATACCTGTTGTATTCGGCGCATGTGACAAATAACATTTGATTTGATTTGATTTTGCACCAAACTTAAGGCCAACACTGCTCATCGCTCGAAAACGTTAACCTCGATAGCTTTCCCATCAATATTGTGTAATAGTTTGCACCACAGTGGGGACAATGAAGTAATGACGTCAGGAGTCTTTTGGTTGAAGCAGTTTGCGCCTTTGTCTTGCTCAGATGAAGACAGAGAGTCTGTGCGTGCGTGCGTGCATCTAAATGCGTGTAATAAGAAGACCTGTAATATGTAATAAAGCATGCTAGATCATTATTTTCCCTCCGAGTGGAAATAGTCTGCCAAAATGGAAGAAAGTAGAAGTTCAATTATTCTCGAAGACTCTGTAATGACTTTTTTTTTCTGTCTCTTTTCTCTATCCATGTAGCAGAAATACATCATTAAACTTTCATTACGGCACTGCAGTTCATTTCCGTTGTGGAGAAGCAGCTTAGTGGCTCATTGTAGAGTGTACCGTTTACTGTTGTGTACTGCTGCTCCGTCACACGCTACATCACGTAACCTTGTTTTGTTTCATGCCCAAGACAGCCTGGTAATACCTTGGAATAGTACAATACACTGTAGCACAAACACAGGTGCAGTTTATGCATGCAAACACCAACAGATTCAGCAAAACAAGTCTGGCGTACACCCGCACACACAGCACAGCATATTATATATATTATAAAACACAGATGCGCATACATGCATAAGCAACCCACATAATGCATACAAAAGGTGGACGGAAGCAAGATGGACGCCTTCCATGTGATTCTATGACTGATTCCACAACTGAACTCACCCAGTGCATTTTAATGGCGTGCTCTCGCGGCCACTGCCGCCTGCCCGAGCCCTAGCTGCCGTTCCTGTAGTGATTACATGGTGATAGGGTTCTCGGGCTCCCGAGTGGCGCAGCGGTCTAAGGTACTGCATTTATTTATTTTTTATTTTATTTAACAAGGCAAGTCAGTTAAGAACAAAAATTCTTATTTACAATGACAGCCTACCAAAAGGTAAAAGGCCTCCTGCGGGGATGGTGGCCTGGGACTATAATTAAATAAATAAGAAGGTCAAGAAGGTAGAGACAACAATACATCCCACAAAGCAGCTACGACTGTCAGTAAGAGTGTCCATGATTGAGTCTTTGAATGAAGAGATTGAGATAAACCTGTCCAGTTTGAGTGTTTGTTCGTTCCAGTCGTTCCAGTCATTCCAGTCGCTAGCTGCAGCGAACTGAAAAGAGGAGTGACCCAGGAATGTGTGTGCTTTGGGAACCTTTAACAGAATGTGACTGGCAGAACGGGTGTTGTATGTGGAAGATGAGGGCTGCAGTAGATATCTCAGATAGTGGGGAGTGAGGTCTCGGAGGGTTTTATAAATAAACATCAACCAGTAGGTCTTGCGACGGGTATACAGAGATGACTAGTTTACAGAGGAGTATAGAGTGCAGTGATGTGTCATATAAGGAGCATTGGTGTCAAATCTGATGGCTGAATGGTAAAGAACATCTAGCTGCTCGAGAGCACCCTTACCTGCCGATCAATAAATGATGTCTCCGTAATCTAGTATGTGTAGGATGGTCATCTGAATTAGGGTTAGTTGGGCAGCTGGGGTGAAAGAGGAGCAAATACGATAGAGGAAACCAAGTCTAGATTTAACTTTAGCCTGCAACTTTGATATGTGCTGAGAGAAGGACAGTGCACCGTCTAGCCATACTCCCAAGTACTTGTATGAGATGACTACCTCAAGCTCTAAACCCTCAGAGGTAGTTATAACACCTGTGGGAAGAGGGACATTCGTCTTACCAAACCACATGACCTTTGTTTTCAGAACAAGGTTAAGGGTAGAGAAAGCTTGTTGGACACTCCAGGGAGGGGCCAGCTGAGTATAAGACTGTATAATCTGCATATAAATGGATGAGAAAGCTTCCTACTGCCTGAGCTATGTTGTTGATGTAAATTGAGAAGAGCGTGGGGCCTAGGATTGAGCCTTTGGGTACTCCCTTGGTGACAGGCTGTGACTGAGACAGCAGATTTTCTGACTTTATACACTGCACTCTTTGAGAGAGGTAGTTAGCAAACCAGGCCAAAGACCCCTCAGAGACACCAATACTTCTTAGCCTGCCCACAAGAATGGAATGGCCTACCATATCAAAAGCTTTGGCCAAGTCAATAAAAATAGCAGCACAATATCGCTTAGAATCAAGGGCATTGGTGATATCATTGAGGACCGATTTAAAAATGCTTTACGGCGAAAGCATAGCATTCAATTGTCTGAGGACGGCGCCCCATGTCAACATATCTTTCAAATCAGCACTGGCGACACAAAATCATAAATAGCGATAAAATAAATCACTTACTTTTGAAGATCTTCCTCTGGTTGCAATCCCAAACGTCCCAGATACACAATGAATGGTCGTTTTGTTTGATAAAGTCCTTCTTTATATCCCAAAAACGCTGTTTAGTTGGTACCATTGAATTCAATAATCCAGTCCTTCAACATGCATGATTCCAAAAACATGATTCGTCCAAACGAGTCAAACAATGTTTTTTATTTATCCTCAGGTTGTCTAATATCTAAAATCTAAACGATAATATTTCAGACAGAGAATAGTATGTTCAATAGCAAAGGAAAAGAATGAAGAGCGTGCCCACGTTCACGCGCGCAAAGACTACTTTTGCCCTGGCACTCAACTTGGAACGACAACAAATACTTCTTCATTTAAAAAAACAAGCCTAAAACCTTAAAACCTTGTATAAAGACAGTTGACATCTAGTGGAAGGCATAGGAATTACTATCTGGTAGGCGGAAATTAGATCTTTCAATAGCATTGCGTTGGAAGTCATTCCAAGCTCAAAAAATATAATTCCAGATTGATTTCCCTCGGGTTTTCGCCTGATATATCAGTTATGTTATACTCACAGACATTATTTTTACAGTTTTAGAAACTTCAGAATGTTTTCTATCGAATTCTATCAATATGCATATTAGAGGTCGACCGATTATGATTTTTCAATGCCGATACCGATACCGATTATTGGAGGACCAAAAAAGCCGATACTGATTAATCGGCCGATTTAAAAATATTATTTTTTGTAATAATGACAATTACAACAATACTGAATTAACACTTATTTTAACTTAATATAATACATCAATAAAATCAATTTAGCCTCAAATAGGTAATGAAACATGTTCAATTTGGTTTAAATAATGCAAAAACAAAGTGTTGGAGAAGAACGTAAAAGTGCAATATGTGCTACGTAAGAAAGCTAATGTTTCAGTTCCTTGCTCAGAACATGAGAACATATGAAAGCTGCTGGCTCCTTTTAACATGAGTCTTCAATATTCCCTGGTAAGAAGGTTTAGGTTGTAGTTATTATAGGACTATTTCCCTCTATACCATTTGTATTTCATTAACCTTTGACTATTGAATGTTCTTATAGGCACTTTAGTATTGCCGGTGTAACAGTATAGCTTCCGTCCCTCTCCTCGCTCCTCCCTGGGCTCGAACCAGCAACACAACGACAACAGCCACCACATCGAAGCAGCATTACCCATGCAGAGCAAGGGAAACAACCACCCCAATGCTCAGCGCGAGTGAAGCGCGCGCTAACTAGCCAGCCAATTCACTTCGGTCACACCAGCCTCATCTCGGGAATTGATAGGTTTGAAGTCATAAACAGCGCAATGCTTGACGCACAACGAAGAGCTGCTGGCAAAACAAACAAAAGTGCTGTTTGAATAACTGTTACTGTTACAGATACTTAGATACTTGTATGCTTGTATGCTCAGTCAGATTATATGCAACACAGGACACGCTAGATAATATCTAGTAATATCATCAACCATGTGTAGTTAACTGGTGATTATGATTGATTATGATTGATTATGATGATTGATGTTTTTTATAAGATAAGTTTAATGCTAGCTAGCAACTTACCTTGGCTTACTGCATTTGCGTAACAGGCAATCTCCTTGTGGAGTGCAACGAGAGAGAGGCAGGTCGTTATTGCGTTGGACTAGTTAACTTTAAGGTTGCAAGATTGGATCCCCCGAGCTGACAAGGTGAAAATCTGTCTTTCTGCCGCTGAACGAGGCAGTTAAACCCACCGTTCCCAGGCCGTCATTGAAAATAAGAACGTGTTCTTAACTGACTTGCCTAGTTAAATAAAGATTAAATAAAGGTGTAAAAAAAAAATATACAGATTTCCAATTGTTATGAAAACTTGAAATCGGCCCTAATTAATCGACCATTCCGATTAATCGGTCGAACTCTAATGCATATCCTAGCTTCTGGGCCTGAGTAACAGGCCGTTTACTTTGGGAACGTCAGACAGGCGGAAATTCAGAAAAGTAGCCTTACTCGCAGACAAGATAACCTGAGGGGAAACCAGATTGCATAACGAGAGAATACTATAGACATCAAGAAAGCCAGTCAGTTGATTATTGACAAGTTTTTCCAAAACGTTTGATAAACTGGGCAAAATAGAAATAGGCCTATAACAGTTAGGATCAGCTTGATCTCCCCTTTAAATAAAGGATGAACTGTGGCTGCCTTCCAAGCAACGGGATCCTCCCCAGAAAGGAGAGACAGGTTAAAAAGTTTGGAGATAGGCTTGGCAATGATAGGGGCAGCAACCTTAAAGAAGAAAGGGTCTAAACCATCTGACCCAGAAGAACTACTGAATATAAGATCAGCGTCAACTCACCATCAGTACGACCAAGAATATGTTTTTCGCGACGCGGATCCTGTGTTCTGCCTTACAAACAGGACAACGGAGTGGATTCCATGCAGCGACCCAAAAAAACGACTCCGAAAAAGAGGGAAACGAGGCGGTCTTCTGGTCAGACTCCGGAGACGGGCAAACCGTGCACCACTCCCTAGCATACTTCTTGCCAATGTCCAGTCTCTTGACAACAAGGTTGATGAAATCCGAGCAAGGGTAGCATTCCAGAGGGACATCAGAGACTGCAACGTTCTTTGCTTCACGGAAACATGGCTCACTGGAGAGACGCTATCCGAGGCGGTGCAGCCAACGGGTTTCTCCACGCATCGCGCAGACAGAAACAAACATCTTTCTGGTAAGAAGAGGGGCGGGGGCGTATGCCTTATGGCTAACGTGACATGGTGTGATGAAAGAAACATACAGGAACTCAAATCCTTCTGTTCACCTGATTTAGAATTCCTCACAATCAAATGTAGACCGCATTATCTACCAAGAGAATTATCTTCGATTATAATCACAGCCGTATACATCCCCCCCCCCCCCCCCCCCCAAGCAGACACATCGATGGCTCTGAACAAACTTTATTTAACTCTCTGCAAACTGGAAACGATTTATCCGGAGGCTGCATTCATTGTAGCTGGGGATTTTAACAAGGCTAATCTGAAAACAAGACTCCCTAAATTTTATCAGCATATCGATTGCGCAACCAGGGGTGGAAAGACCTTGGATCATTGTTACTCTAACTTCCGCGACGCATATAAGGCCCTGCCCCGCCCCCCTTTCGGAAAAGCTGACCACGACTCCATTTTGTTGATCCCTGCCTACAGACAGAAACTAAAACAAGAGGCTCCCACGCTGAGGTCCGTCCAACGCTGGTCCGACCAAGCTGACTCCACACTCCAAGACTGCTTCCATCACGTGGACTGGGACATGTTTCGTATTGCGGCAGATAACAATATTGATGAATACGCTGATTCGGTGTGCGAGTTCATTAGAACGTGCGTTGAAGATGTCGTTCCCATAGCAACGATTAAAACATTCCCTAACCAGAAACCGTGGATTGATGGCAGCATTCGTGTGGAACTGAAAGCGCAAACCACTGCTTTTAATCAGGGCAAGGTGTCTGGTAACATGACCGAATACAAACAGTGCAGCTATTCCCTCCGCAAGGCTATCAAACAAGCTAAGCGTCAGTACAGAGACAAAGTAGAATCTCAATTCAACGGCTCAGACACAAGAGGCATGTGGCAGGGTCTACAGTCAATCACGGACTACAGGAAGAAATCCAGCCCAGTCACGGACCAGGATGTCTTGCTCCCAGGCAGACTAAATAACTTTTTTGCCCGCTTTGAGGACAATACAGTGCCACTGACACGGCCTGCAATGAAAACATGCGGTCTCTCCTTCACTGCAGCCGAGGTGAGTAAAACATTTAAACGTGTTAACCCTCGCAAGGCTGCAGGCCCAGACGTCATCCCCAGCCGCGCCCTCAGAGCATGCGCAGACCAGCTGGCCGGTGTGTTTACGGACATATTCAATCAATCCCTATACCAGTCTGCTGTTCCCACATGCTTCAAGAGGGCCACCATTGTTCCTGTTCCCAAGAAAGCTAAGGTAACTGAGCTAAACGACTACCGCCCCGTAGCACTCACATCCGTCATCATGAAGTGCTTTGAGAGACTAGTCAAGGACCATATCACCTCCACCCTACCTGACACCCTAGACCCACTCCAATTTGCTTACTGCCCAAATAGGTCCACAGACAATGCAATCTCAACCACACTGCACACTGCCCTAACCCATCTGGACAAGAGGAATACCTATGTGAGAATGCTGTTCATCGACTACAGCTCGGCATTCAACACCATAGTACCCTCCAAGCTCGTCATCAAGCTCGAGACCCTGGGTCTCGACCCTGCCCTGTGCAACTGGGTACTGGACTTCCTGACGGGCCGCCCCCAGGTGGTGAGGGTAGGCAACAACATCTCCTCCCCGCTGATCCTCAACACTGGGGCCCCACAAGGGTGCGTTCTGAGCCCTCTCCTGTACTCCCTGTTTACCCACGACTGCGTGGCCACGCACGCCTCCAACTCAATCATCAAGTTTGCGGACGACACAACAGTGGTAGGCTTGATTACCAACAACGACGAGACGGCCTACAGGGAGGAGGTGAGGGCCCTCGGAGTGTGGTGTCAGGAAAATAACCTCACACTCAACGTCAACAAAACTAAGAAGATGATTGTGGACTTCAGGAAACAGCAGAGGGAACACCCCCCGATCCACATCGATGGAACAGTAGTGGAGAGGGTAGCAAGTTTTAAGTTCCTCGGCATACACATCACAGACAAACTGAATTGGTCCACTCACACAGACAACATCGTGAAGAAGGCACAGCAGCGCCTCTTCAACCTCAGGAGGCTGAAGAAATTTGGCTTGTCACCAAAAGCACTCACAAACTTCTACAGATGCACAATCGAGAGCATCCTGTCGGGCTGTATCACCGCCTGGTACGGCAACTGCTCCGCCCTCAACCGTAAGGCTCTCCAGAGGGTAGTGAGGTCTGCACAACGCATCACCGGGGGCAAACTACCTGCCCTCCAGGACACCTACACCACCCGATGTTACAGGAAGCCCATAAAGATCATCAAGGACATCAACCACCCAAGCCACTGCCTGTTCACCCAGCTATCAACCAGTAGGCGAAGTCAGTACAGGTGCATCAAAGCTGGGACCGAGAGACTGAAAAACAGCTTCTATCTAAAGGCCATCAGACTGTTAAACAGCCACCACTAACATTGAGTGGCTGCTGCCAACACACTGACAATGACACTGACTCACTCCAGCCACTTTAATAATGGGAATTGATAGGAAATGATGTAAATATATCACTAGCCACTTTAAACAACGCTACCTTATATAATGTTACTTACCCTACATTATTCATCTCATATGCATACGTATATACTGTACTCTATATCATCGACTGCATCCTTATGTAATACATGTATCACTAGCCACTTTAACTATGCCACTTTGTTTACATACTCATCTCATATGTATATACTGTACTTGATATCATCTACTGTATCTTGCCTATGCTGCTCTGTACCATCACTCATTCATATATCCTTATGTACATATTCTTTATCCCCTTACACTGTGTATAAGACAGTAGTTTTGGAATTGTTAGTTAGATTACTTGTTGGTTATTACTGCATTGTCGGAACTAGAAGCACAAGCATTTCGCTACACTCGCATTAACATCTGCTAACCATGTGTATGTGACAAATAAAATTTGATTTGATTTGATTTGATTTGATTTGAACCTGTTTTTAATTCTCATTTTCTTTATGGGGGCGTGTTTGTTAACAATACCACTGAAAATATCAAAAAAGAAGGTTCAAGGGTCTTTAACAGGGATCAAGCTGATTCTATACCATTTCACAGAGGCCAGTTCAGGAAGGCTTGCTCATTATAGTTTTTTAGCAAGCACCTATGACAAATGAGGACAGGTCGTTTCACTAGGCAGCCATTATAAACACAGGCTGTAAAACAGTGATCATTAAGGTCATTACAGAAAACACCAGACTGATACCTATCAGGATTATTTGTGAGGATAACATCAGGGAGAGTAGCCTTTTCTGGGTGTTTGGAGTCATACCTTGTTGGATTGGTCATAATCTGAGAAAGATTTAGGGAGTCCCATTGCTTTAGGACTTGGTCAGGTGGTTTAAGCAAGTCCCAGTTTAGGTCACCTAGCAGGACAAATTCAGGCTTAGTGTAAGGGGCCAGGAGAGAGCTTAGGGCAGGTAGGGTACAGGCCGGTGCTGATAGAGGACGATAGCACCCAGCAACATTCAACAAAGAGCTATTTGAAAGTTTAGTGCTTAAAACCAGCAAATCAAATTGTTAGGGGAGAGACTTGATGGAAACAACTGAGCACTGAAGGTGATCCTTGGTAAAGATTGCCACTCCCCAACCTTAGGAAGATCTGTCTCAAGTCAGTTAAGAACAAATTCTTATTTACAATGACGGCCTACTCCGGCCAAACCCGGCGACGCTGGGCCAATTGTGTTCTGCTCAATCACGGCCAGTTGTGATACAGCCTGGGATTGAACCAGGGTGTCTGTAGTGATGCCTCAAGCACGGAGTTACAGTGCCTTAGACCGCTGCGCCACAGTAGTCATATTTTATTATAATAGCCTAGCTATGGCAGGTATTAGTCTACTTTAGCGCGAGTCAGCTTGGTTGGTTGCTTTCTCGTCTCTCCCTCCCTCCTCCCTGTTCCCAGTGTCACTCACTAACAGTACGGGCCCTCCCCCGCCTGCACCTCTCTCTCCCTCCTCTCGTGCTTTATCAGCTCCGGATAATAAAGTAGCTTACAAAAGGACTTTTCTGCTGCTTCCCTCACTCAGATTGGACCAGGTCTGGATCCAGCCAGGTCTATACGGAATGGGTCTAGTTGTCCTCGGGTCCGTCAGGAACGTGTCTCTATAAATGTACGCATATCGGGTCTGGAGGGAAATGTATGCATTTCAGGTCCAACTTTTTGGACCCGTGAAGACCTCCAATGGTGACAGTAATGTATCTTCTATGACGCATAAATCTCTCTCATTGTCTACCACCTGATGACCTGAATCAAAATGAAAAGCTGGATTTATTAAATGGATGCTTTACACTCGCTCAGGCACACACACAGACAGATAGATGTGTGCATACACACACAAACGCACACACATACAGACGATGTCTGTTCAAACACAAACATCTGGAGATAGGCATCTCTTCTCAGAGCCAAGACTATATATTCACACAAGGCACCTCAGAACTGTCTATATCGCGATATGATGCGCAACAACACATAAAGTGAACAAAAGTTATCGTTACTACCCCACCGATCTTGCCGTTCCACAACATAGCCGCAAATCATCATAGTTCATCATTGGAAATCACGTTGAATAATCATGTAGTGTAAAATACAATGGGGTGACATTGCCGAGGTGCGATAACATTGTGATAACGTTTCCATGAATGTTGCTGCTGCGTTCAGTGTCTCAGGATGGGGTCTGATTGGTATCTTGATGAGGCACACAGACACCCTAAAGACTTGCCCCTCCTGCTTGAAGACTATGCCTGAAGGAAAAGTCACTGCCTCCCATTCACACTCACAGACCTGGGCTGAGTTCTATAGAGCACAGCGATGTGCAACTTTTAAATCAACGGAAACAGTGCAGTTCCGAACAACCAGTTGAAGAATGTTATGATAATGGGGGCTTGGAGGGCGATTGTGTATGGTGTACTGGACACGTTTTCCCATTTCAACAGGTAACCCCCATATTGACAAGGTCACACCCCACCAAATAAAATACAATTGTATTTGTCACATGCTTCATAAACAACAAGTGTAGACCAACAGTGAAATGCTTACTTACAGGCCATTCCCAACAATGCAGAAAACCACACCCATTAAACAGGAGCAAACATACCTTGAGTCTGGTAAACAAAGGTGCACTCCGTTTTGGGGAAACATGCCATTCAGTACAAACCATCTACTGTAGCAATGTATCAAAAGGCTCAATCAACTGAATGCATCCCTTGTTTAACCTGGTGAATACACTGGTTGGATGTGGACGGGACTCAATGGGGCTTAATAAAAGGTCCCTTCAATTTAAACTTTTGGTTTATTAGCAAAGTATGTTGGATCAATATTGAAGATGACGTAAGGTTCTTAGCCCTAACTAATTGAAAAACGGCATGTTTTCTTGAGAAAACACCCTAATCATTTCAATTGCCTGTATCGTTTCGCAAATCTCCCAATCCTCCTTGTTCGAGTGTGTCTCTTTGCCCCTAAGTTTGAGCAAATTGCAGCAGACACAAGAACAAATTGATAAAACAACTCTATCTAAGATGTTATGGCTTTCCTTGGAGGGGTTCATAACGGAATGATTTGTTTTGAGAGGAACAGCTGTCTGAGTCCATGGTGAAAGCTGGTCCATTACAGAGGCAAGGCAAGGCAGGCGCTGAAGTCAGCCATGTACACCACAGCTGCCAGAGCCCATGCATGCACACACTCCCTCTCACACACACATTTAAATGAAAAAAACTTTCAAAAATCTCTGACACAAATGCAAATTTAAAAAGTAATGCGATACTCTCTGACGCGCGCGCACGCACGCACGCACGCGCACACGCGCGCACACACACACACACACACACACACACACACACACACACACACACACACACACACACACACACACACACACACACACACACACACACACACACACACACACACACACACACACACACACACACACACACACACACACACACACACACACTCACTGTGCCTGTGGCACAGCCCTGATGAGCCAGGTGTGAGAGGAGAGCTCATCTGTAATTGACCTTACTCCTCTCTCTGACTCACCTCCTCTCCTCTTCTCCCTCCTTTCCTCTCCTCATCCTGACTCACCATCATTAGCATATCTCCATCTTTAAATAAAGCATCCTCTCATTTCACTCTTTAATGAGGCAGGGGAGTAGGTGAGTTAATTCTTAATGAAATAAAGAGAGTGGTCAGTCTTTTCAATGAAGCTGTACAGGCTCAATAACGTCTGAGAATTCATTAAGGTGCTGAAGGAAACATAGACCATGTTCACAAAGCATTTTGAAGTGCTGATCTAGGATCAGTTCTGCCTTTTAAATCATAATAAAAACAGACAGATCTAGGACCCCTGGCATTATGTTTCGTGATGATTTCAAAGTCCAAAATGATCCTAGATCAGCACTTCTACTCTGAGCCACTCTGAGCCATCTTTTGAATCTTTTGAATACGGGCCGAGAAGTGTAAGTACTGTGGGTCGCTAATGCGATCAACAACACCACATTGAATGGAAAACAAATTATATCCCTGAGAGGGCCATCAGAATGTATTTCCCTGGCAGAGTTGTCAATCCCTGTTCGGCAAGATAAAATTGAAGTGAGGGGGGGGGGGGGGGGGGGGGGCGTGAGAAAGAAGAACAAAAAAGGAAAGAAATATAGAAGAGGGAATGGAATTGAGGCATCATTGGTGGGAACCTGAGAATGGACTGAGTGAGAGAAAAAGTAGAGGAAAATAAGTGACAGCTTGAGCCAACCTGCCTCACGGAGGACTAGAGGAATAAAATAGGTAACCTGCGTTATGAAGGAGAGAGCGCATGAGATTAAAGATTTATTGAGGCAGAGGGACTCGAGATGATTTAAGGTGTGAGATTGAAATGGTAATTCCTTCCCACGTACCATAGAGAGAGAGTGTGTGTGTGTGTGAGTGTACCTCACCAGGGTTCAAACTACTGTACAGACTTATACTTGGGGGTGCCCTTAAAATAGTGGGTTGAGACCCAACATCAATATTTTTCTTTCTTATTAATTCTGGCAGTGTCCATCCAGCACCCTTAGGCACCCCCAACTAACGCAAACCCAGTACAATCACTCACGAGCACAAACATACAATATTTTTTCGAAATGTATCCCCGTCCTCATGCCCACCAATCTAACACATGCTAAAGACAAAACAAAGATTCATCATTCAATAAGAGTCCTATGGTGCTTTTGGGGTTCCTCCTTGCTTGAAGTCCCTAGGCCATTGAAACATGCTAAATGCATTAAGCAAATAAATTGGCCCAAACAGGCCGAGAAACACTCGAACTCCATCTTCAATTCACACCAAATAAGCTTGACGGTTTGTGTATCCCTCTTGGTGGAGAAAGCACATTCCTGCATTAGAGCACTAGGTGTGAGTGTTATGGAAAGGTCATGCGGAAAGTGGGACATGATTGGCGATTGGCTATTTGCAGTTAGTCATCGGCGGTGACGTGAAAATCCATCGGGAAGCAGAGTTGCCTCTCTCTCCAGCTGGAATTGACCACCGATCGATGGCTTAGGAAATTGGTCGGCTGAGGTGGATGGAAGGAGAGGATAGCGAGGGAGGGAGGGAGGGAGTGTTTGGCGAAGCATTAGCTAAAGATTATTTATGGCGATACATATATTTCTGTTGACGTCTGTTGGTTTGCAGGCGGGTTGGGTTTTCCGAGTGTTTAAAAAAAAATGGTCTGCATACGCACATTGTCGTTGTCCGCAATGCAAAAGGACCATTATTCTGGGAGTGTGATATGTTCGGCCAAATGGCTACTTTGTAATTTCATGCGGATTTCATTTCATCCAAATGCGGATCATGTGACTGACCGATATGTCCTCCGATGTTGGAGAGAGATAATGTCCACATATGCAAGTTGCTCCTGTTTTTCTCTCCTGCTTCTGTTCCACTCTCTCTGTTCCTCTCTTTCTCCCCCTCGATCTCTCTCTCTCACCCTCGATCTCTCTCTCTCACCCTCGATCTCTCTCTCTCCCCCTCGATCTCTCTCTCTCCCCCTCGATCTCTCTCTCTCTCCCCCTCGATCTCTCTCTCTCCCCCTCGATCTCTCTCTCTCCCCCTCGATCTCTCTCTCTCCCCCTCGATCTCTCTCTCTCCCTCTCGATCTCTCTCGCTCTCTGTTCCACCTTCTCTCCCCATCTCTCTCACCCCCCTACCTACTCTCTCTGGCAGTGTCTGAAATCTGCCTTGCCTACTACTGACTTAAACTGCACACTGTGTACTAATCATACTACATACTATTTAGAACATACTGTTCTAAAAACGAATGCAGAAAGTAACAAATACAGCATACTAGACTAATCTTACTGCGTCATCTAATGCGCAATAGCGTTGATTCCAGCCATTTGTTCATTTTGGTACAGCGTATCCCCTCAGCTGATTATCAACTGTTGTCAGAAATACGATTATCTTCCTCAATAGTTTGCAGCGAATTCTATAGATGAAAAGCACACAACATTTCACATACTATAACACTTTATTTTTTCGCAAACCCAAAATGCCTGCTATTTCAAATGCAAGTACTTGTATTCATACATGACCACTCTCTCACGCTCCCTTTCTCTCTCTCTTTTCCCACCTACTCTCCCTCCCTCCCCCCTCACTCTTTCTCTCCCTCTCTCTCTCTCTCTCTCTCCGCCACCACAGAGCCTCATCACTTTCCGCATCACAGGACCAAGCTGTCAGACTGGCTGTGTGTGTGTGAGCAAGGAAGAGTGTGGTAATATATTGGAATGAGTTAAAGATTGTGTGAAGGAGCATGTGAGAGAGAAAAGAGGGCGTATGAAAGAGAGAGTTAACGTGTGCCTGTGTGTGCAAATACTGTGAACGTAATTGACAGATTGAGAGAGGCAAAGATAGCGACTGTGAAAGAAAAAGAGACCAAGAGAGAGGGGGGGGGGGGATGAACAAGAAAGAGATGGCACACACATGCATCAGTAAACCTCTTGGATGTGGGTGCTGCTGAGTGATCGGTCAGTTTAGCACCCAATCATGCCTTTCCTAATGGCCGCCGCCATAAATTCAAGGTGCCAGGCAGCATCATAAGGCTGGCGTTCTCTCCATTCCTCCTTGTTCCTCTCCCCCTTCTCCTCTTCACAGCCTCTCCTCTCTTCCCCCCTCCTCTCCTCTCCCTTTCCTTATTCTCGTCTCGTCTCCTCTATCACTCCTGCTCTTTCCTCCCGCTCCCCTACCCTCTACTCTCCTCTCCCCTACCTTCCTACCCTACCCTCCTCAATCCCTCCCCCAACCACTCTTCCCCCCTCGCCTCACCTCCTCCTCTCATGTATATAATGACATGCGGTCTGTGAGGCTCACTTAATGAATGCTAACGAACCGCCACCTAACCCGGCTCAGTGCTGACCAGCGTGGCGGTATAACCTTCATAATGCACGAGCTCTGGGCTAGCAGGCTAGGGATCTATGTGAATTATTAAAGGTCGGACATGAGCAGATCGGTGGCAGAGTGGGGCAGAGCGCAGAGAAATTACATGAAGGGGATTAGGTGGGATGTTTGCATAGTAGAAGTTCTGGCTCTATCTGTAGAATTTAGAGCAAACCAAGGCAGTTAGATACACAACAGGAAGTAGAGATGGATCAATTTGAGGGGGTTCTATTCTTAAACGCCTCATACAGAGTAGAATGTGACTTTAGTTGAATGGAATATAAAAGGTACTTTTTTTTAATGGAATGGTACTTTATTTGACAATCTATAAAAAGTGACATTTGTCTCATGCTCTCATCCCAACCCAATCAGACAACACACATTTTTGGGCTGAGTCCTTAACTCGAGGGCACAATGGAATGGGACCTGATACCTGTAGCCCCCTTTTACTACCCAGTGCAATACCTGAACCGGTGATCTTCTGTCTACTGGTTCGCCTCTCTATCCTCTAGGCTATCTGCCGTCCTGATGACGTCATCGAGACATTCTGCCCCGAGTACCCAAAGCATGTTCAACCAGACACCGAAGGAGAAACTTTAAGACCGAGCCGGCGCCTCCCAACACAAAGACACGTCAAAAGCAGAACGCACTTTCATGTAACATCGGCATTGCATGTACAATACTGTCAATAAGAGTACTGGGAAGACAAAACTATTATTTTTCTTACATGGCTTTCTTTTGAGCGGCTCCGACCAGCTTCCACCGTGTATATACATTGTCTTTTAAAGTAATCTGTATCTGTATGTCTAAAAAATAATAATGGAGTTTCAAAGCACTGGAGAAATGTTCAAAGCCGGTATGAGAGGCCTTAGACGTGATCCTGGGTTTTTATTGTATGTGGGGTTGGGGGACAGATTGAATCTTAGTGGGCTACCTTATACTGGGTAAGTCAGCACGGTTGTCTCAGAGTCTCCGCTGTGTGCTTTTGGCGAGGGTAAACCTTGCTCACTGATGCGCCGGCACACCCTGTAAAGAGGCGGAGTAAGAAGAGGAGTGCTCGGTCAATAATGTCAAATGATTTTCGATTGCTAACACACACTCACACACACACACACACACACACACACACACACACATAGACACTCACACACAAAACGCACACACGCAGGCACGCACACATACACATCAACACACAGACACACACACACAATGAAGAGGCGGCTCGGTTACTGGGGTGGATGACTGGATCAAAGTGAGTCAGAGGATGAGCGGGCCCTTTTAAGGCTTTGTCCCAAATGGCACCCTATTCTCGATGCAAAGCCCTACGGGCCCTGGTCAAAGGTAGTGCACCATGTAGGAGATAGGGTTCCGTTTGGGACGTAGTCTAACTGTAGTCTAGCTCCCATTGCACCATCTTCTTGAAGTCTCCAACCTCCACAGACTCCACTGGATCAGGAGGCTTTCCTCGTCTAAACCTCCCTAGACGGGGGAGTTTAACAAATTAACCAATGAATTAACCAGCGCCAGGGTCATAAATCATGGATTAGTGATCAATTTGTATGTCTGGGAGATGAGAGGAGTCAACACAGCTACAATCTGCCCGTCTACAAATTCATGGCAGATCGTAATTGACCGAGAGCAAAATACCCTCCCCGGTTAGCCGTTCATCACTGACAAACCCTTCACGAAAAATAATGATCTGCCTGGAATTGAACATGCTTTAACATGAGTGTAAAGATGAGTGTAAAGGCATGCAAATCAGACTTTTAAATGATGCATTGATATTGCATTGCATTGAGAGATGTTGTGCTGAGAGTTGGAGCTATGTATTCCCAGTTATACTCAGCTATACTCCCAGTTGAATCTCAGTTATAATCTCAGGGATTCAACCCCAGTTGAATCTCCTAGTTTCAGTTGATGGGCCATTTATAAAGGCTATAAAGTCTTGTGGCGATGGCGGTAAAAAGCCACTGTGATGTTGGAGTGTGTAATAGAAGTCTGCTTGTGGGAGTCTGCACTGATAACATGACGTTTAGACAGGGGAACGGCCCCTGAACTGACACAACAGTTCACAGAGAACACAAGACACACACACACACACACACACACACACAACGCAACACACACACACACAACACAACACATGCAGAGTGAAATCCCCCTGCTGAATTATCTCATTGGGAACTGAAAGAGCTGGCAGACCAACCAACAAGATGTTTCATCCTCGCCCTCTTCTCTGAATGATAATTGCAAAATGAGGAATGAAAAGAAAAGTGTTGCAAGTGAACCCGAGAGAGAAAAGAGGGAGCGAGATGAGAGACAGAGAGAGAGAGAAAGAGAAAGAGAGAGAGTCGGATATGTGATGTGAATGGGATGTGAAGGAATCTGGCTCTCAGGCAGCTACAGTGTATTATAGCCTTACAATATACTGTATACAGTAGCTGTCTTTATTAACATGTACAAAAGTGCAACTTGGCGGCAAACAGCATCTCCAACTCAAGTTTAAATTTTGACAGCTGTTCTGTGAAAGTTCAAGAATAAGTAAAGACAAACTTTTTTTTTACCTTTATTTAACTAGGCAAGTCAGTTAAGAACAAATTCTTATTTTCAATTACAGCCTAGGAACATTGGGTTAACTTCCTGTTCAGGGTACAGATTTGTACCTTGTCAGGTCAGGGGTTTGAGCTTTGCAACCTTCTGGCTACTAGTCCAACGCTCTAACCACTAGGCTACCCTGCCGCCCCAAATACTTTGCCATGGAGATGTCCATTAATACGATTAATATTCATAGAGACTTGTAACATGCTCCAAGGCGGTTTGTGTAATCTAGGTGCGAATAAATAAAAGTGGCGTTAAGAGATAAATGGGGGGATAATGAGTGATCAGTGAAGCACAGTTGATATGGAAGTCTAATGTGACCGCTAATGTCGCTAAATGACGATCATTTATACGACTCATCTTCACCCAGCGTGATCGAATAATAATCATCCGTTTGGAAATGATCACAAAAGTGTGGACCTCGCATAAAGTCTGAAAAAATCCGAAAAATAGGAAGAAATATATTGTTTTTGTGTGAAACAGATTTTAAAAAGTAAACTCATCACAGCATTATCCAAACATGTGTTAGATGCCCATGCATTGCTTATGTGTGGCAGGTAGCCTAGCGGTTAAGAGCATTAGGCCAGTAACCGAAAAATCCCTGGTTTGAATCCCTGAGGTGAAAAATCTGTCGATGTACCCTTGATGTACCCTTGATCAAGGGCCTTATTGCCCCTGTAAGTCGCTCTGGATAAGAATGTCTGCTAAAAAAAAATATAGAATATCCAAAGCATAATTACCCCTCTGTGAGTCTTAATGGACCGATCTAAACATCCCTTGGTTGACATGGACGTTTAGAGCCTCTGAAACGCCTGATAAAAGATAGATCCCATCCATCTCTTTTTTTCTTGTTTTCTGTTCTCTCCCTTTCTCTTTTTTTTACTGGGTGGATACCTTTGTTGTTTTTTTGTTTGTAGATAAAAACAGCTTAGATCTCGTCCGAAAAAGCAAAAAAGTGCCCGGTGGACAAATTATTCTGTTCCTCCTTTGATCTACTACTGGCCTACGAAAGCCAACAAGGGTTTCAAAGCAAGGAGGTGAGCTATGGATGCAAGGCAGGAATGGACATGAGCAACAAGAGTGCCCTCGCTATGCCCTCTCTGTGCCCTTCACACTCTTCTGATCAAAAAAGACCAACAAAATGAAGGTCACAAGGACCACACGGATGCCCGGAGCACAGGTATTCAAAGATTGGCCAATAAAGGAGGCTCCATTATCATCCCTCCAGGAAACTGCAGTATATAGAGCTAGATCTCCAGTGACATTAAGTCAGTATAGCTTATATGCCTTCAGAAAGTATTCACTCCCCTTGACTTTTTACCAATTTTGTTGCATTACACCCCACACATATGTAAGGTCCCTCAGTCGAGCAGTGAATTTCAAACACAGATTTAACCACAAAGACCAGGGAGGTTTACCAATGCCCCACATAGAAGGGCACCTATTGGTAAATGAGTAAAAAATAATAAAAAACAGACATTTAATATAGCTTTTAGCATGGTGAAGTTCTGCATTACACTTTGGATACTGTATCAACGAACCCAGTAGTGCATCAATACACACAAAGATACAGGCGTCCTTCCTAATTCAGTTGCCAGAGAGGAAGGAAACCTCACAAGGATTTTACCGCGAGGCCAATGGTGACTTATAAACAGATACAGAGTTTAATGACTGTGATAGGAGAAAACTGAGGATGGATCAACAACATTGTAGTTCATCCACAATACTAACCTAAATGACAGAGTGAAAAGAAGGAAGTCTGTAATGGATACAAATATTCCATATGCATCCTGTTTGCAATCAATCGTCATGTTTTAAAGCATGGTGGTGGCTGCATCATGTTTTAGGTATGCTTTTCAGCGGCAAGGACTTGAGTTTTTTGGGGGATAAAAATAAACAAAATAGAGTTTAGCACTGGCAAAATCCTAGAGGAAAACCTGGGGAGACAAATTCACCTTTCAGCAGGACAATAACCTAAAACACAAAGCCAAATATACACTGAAGTTGCAATACCAAGACGACATTGACTGTTCCTGAGTGGCTTAGTTACAGTTTTGACTTAAATTGGTTTGAAAATCTATGGTAAGATTTGAAAATGGCTGTCTAGAAATGATAAACATTATGGGGTATTGTGTGTAGAAAAAAAATTTCTGTAGTCCATTTTGAATTCAGGCTGTAAAACAACAGAATGTAGAATAAATCAAGGGGTATGATACTTTCTGAAGGCACAGTCTCATTCAGTCTCTAGAAAATGGACTGACAGCCAAATAAAGAGTAACATCAATTATGCCTATTTTCTCTCATATTGTGTTGAATGAGTGCTTGTCATTAAATGTGTCAATGATGAACAAAAGTTTGATATGGGCACTATGTGACTGCTTTCATTCATTGCATCTCTAATCAAAGTACCAAAAGCGGTTTTGGTTAGTGTACAAAAATGTTCCCTCCTTTTAGGCATAGCGGCATCTCCATTTTACCTCTGGTATGTACCAATAATGTATTCTTCAGAAGAAAATAATGTATTTTGCCACGAGGCTCGAAAGACTGAAAAATTACTTATCTGATAAACTCATTGGAAATGCAATTTCCTGGAGAGGGTTCGGAAGGCCTACATGTGGTGACGATGGTAGACAATATGCAGAAGCGAGGGAAACGGAGGCATCAATCCGCCACAACTTGTTTCTGAGGTTTTCCTCCACCACAAGTACCAATTAGAATAATATAATTAGGCAGGGGATGGCTGCTACACATGCAATATGCAGAGAAATGATCCATGGCTCTTGTCAGGATATCTAACCCATACTAACGCCTCATGTCTCCAAGCAAGCCACTCTCCGACAAATAGCTATAGTAGCTAGCTCAGAGGCAGGCTAATGTCAAGACGGTTAACACATACTAATACCTGTCTCCAAGCAACTCTCCTCGGGCTAGCTATAGTAGCTAGCTAAGAGGCAAGCTAAAAGCTATCTAACAGTGCTAAGAGGCTACATGTATCCAATAATTTAATATACACACTGGACAGCGACTGAGGACAACTATTCAGAAAAATATAATGTGAAGAGAAAAGTCTCATGGACAGACAAACTGTTGTTCTGCCTTCGATAGGTATGAATCAGAGTAGTCCTTTGGATGAGATGTCTAAATGTTGTCCTGATTCTCTTTGATCATTAACAGCTCTGCTCTTGAAGTGCTTTTCAAGTTCTTTGGGAACTTTAATTTACTGTAGAAATCATCACTATTTCCTAATGGCTCATTAGAGGAGAGTGGAGTAAATTGAGCCAAAGGGGTAAGTTGAGCCACCCTTGTTTCTAAGAAACCATACACAAACTGTATAAGTTGACCAAATATTTAGGAAGAGGTCATTATTTCATGGAGTCTGTGAAAGAAGAAACCACATGGAAAAAATGGTGAGCAGCTGTAGCAGTTTGAGATAATATAGTCAAAATGTTTGCCTTGGTAAGTTGAGCCAATGGCCATGGGGTAAGTTGAGCCAATGGCCATGGGGTAAGTTGAGCCAATGGTTGAGCCAATGGCCATGGGGTAAGTTGAGCCAATGGCCATAGGGTAAGTTGAGCCAATGGCCATGGGGTAAGTTGAGCCAATGGCCATGGGGTAAGTTGAGCCAATGGCCATGGGGTAAGTTGAGCCAATGGCCATGGGGTAAATTGAGCCAATGGTTGAGCCAATGGCAAGTTGAGCAAATTTAAGTGTTTTCTTCCCAGGCTGAGGCATAAATCTTTGGAAGGGTAAAAAAGAAAGTATATGACACCACCTTTCAACCTCTTATTCATTATCTCCAGCACCAAACCAGTGTCTACATACGTGAAAACGGTGTGCTTCTGTGATATGTGGTCAAAAAGAAAGGTCCTAAAAATTCTTCTCATCACAGTGTAGGATTAAAAGTAAGAAAAACTGGGATTTTCAAAACCTAAAATGAGTTTCTTGCCAGAGGGAGGGTATTTTCTTCCCACATCACCGAGTATCTCATAGTCTTTGAAAATCACTGCTTTTAAAATGTTTAATCTTTTGATGTCATTGGGTAGAACTTTTACTGTAATTTGTTTTCTTCTGCAAAACGTAGAAATATGCCGTTTTCACATGTGTAGACAGTGGTTTGGTGCTGGAGATCACGAATCAGGTTGAAAAGTGGCGGAGTTGCCCTTTAAAAGACGATGATTAAAATGATTAAAAGACAAAACATTTATTGTAATTGTGTTTGGGAAATAAAGATAGACATTATTTTAAAAAGGTAGTGGTAATATTTAATTCAGTACCGACGTTTGTACGCGGTTTCACTTACCCTGTCAACTTAACCATAGCCGCGGTAAGTTGTGCCAAGAGACCACTTTTTTTGTAAAAGCTATGTTTTCAAAACTGCAATGTTTACATGAATTATGAATATTTCCGGGGATACACAAAATATACAACAAATATATGTAGATATCTTTGCTATAAATAATACTATATTTCCCTTGATGGAGTGATGAATGTAAAAACTGTCTCAATTTACCCCACTCTCCCCTAAAACCATAGTTCCATTAAAACTCTCCCCTAGGATGTTGCTGGAAATTAGAACGAGAACATTTTCTCGATCAACTCATCAACTTACACAAATGTTACATTTTCAAAACAGAAATCTTCCATTTCGTATCATAACCAAGTCAACTAGTTTGTGTTTTTTTTTTTGTAATTTCCCGCAAGGCTTGTTTGGCCATTGAGTCTTTATCATCGTCTGCACGAACAAAGATAATCAGAGGGAGAGAAGCATTCAAATCGATTATACAGAGACAAATGCTGTGTGATGCCTATTAGGGAAAGTATGGCAATCCGGCATAAATATGGCCCTTGGCTGGCTTGGGAAGCATTGAGCGCAAAAACCCATACACATTTCTACGCTCCATTTTATTCCCGAAGAATTGCACTGTTTAATCATTAATTTGAGGAATGTCACCGAGAAGAAAAAGAAGTGCACGGCAGGGTTTGTTTTCGTTCGCCTCGGGGTACATTGTCCTTGTCGTGTTGTGTTGTTATCATTCGGGCTCTATCTCTTGGGGTACCACTATCTCATTGTTTTCATATTTTTGGGGGGATTGAATGTTTTAGGAGGACGGTGGTGGTTGGAGGGGGAATGGAGTGGAGAAATATTGGAATGTTTTTTAGATTGGACTGGGGTGAAACTATTGCTCGGTTCTGATAACATGAGGGAATACTTATTTCGGAATGAAATATCACATTGGAATGTGCTATAGACTGAGGGATACTTCAATTATCGCAAGTGCTACGGGAAGTTATAGGAGAAGCACTTGTCTCGGCGCATTGGTAATCTAGGCGGACAACACAACTCAAATTACGAGATTCAAATGATCGGAGTGCGAATTTGGCTAGACGTAGAACTACCTCAGATATATCTAGCAATGCATCAACAGTGGCACAAAATCCTAATTCAATGAGAAACGGCAAGCTAGTACTGTTGCACCTACCCTGCTCAAATTTCCTACAGGTTTTGAATGAGGGTTTCTTGTAAAATGTCAAGTTTTATTTGCCACATGCGCAAGTACAGTGAAATGCGTGACTTGGCAGCCCTTCCCAACAACGCAGTATTCAATATCAAAATAGTACAACTAGAAAACAAATACAGGAGGGTGTAATCTATATACAGGGCCAGCGCCAGTAACAAATGTACAGGGTGCAGGGATACTTGATGAATCAAGTAGATATGCACATGTAGACAGGGATTAGGAGAAAGTGACTGGTAGTGGGATAAACAATAATAATAATGATCAATATAGCAGGGCTGAAAAGTGACTGGTACCAGGAATATATATGTGAATACTATTGGTAAAATATTAACTGTTAATATCAACATGTAAACAGGAGTAATAGTGACCAGTAGCAGGATAAATAGATAGATTTTAATGCTAAATAGGATAAATACATAGATACTAATGATATATGCATAGATACTAAATAGATGGATACTAAAAGTCCTATAGGTTTTGAATGAGGTTTCTCCCGAGCATTCGGATCAGTCTATATGGGTCACACCACTATACTAGAATGATGGATGAGATTGGGTAGCCATGTTTCGGGGAACGTGGTGGTGATTCCCAAAACGGTGTTCCGCCTTGGGCTTAGCCTCACCACGCCTCCCTAGAGGAGCCTGCCACTACTGTAGACTTTGCATGTAAAAATAACATTATAGCCTTCAAGTTCTGCCCACTGCTGTCACACTTCAGACCGACTATTTCTGTACATATTTGATCAGTGTCTTATAGTCCCAGTCAGTATTAGATAGACCGTTGCGGCTCCACAAGCCTGTGGGGAAAATAGCCTGTGGTTACCGAAGTTACCCCATTGGCTCACAGCAAAAACGTGGGTGTGGTCGAGGTGAATTTTGTTTTATTACGTGAATATGGACTCGGAGAATGGAATTTCTAAGCTCTGTGGCGCAAGTGGATATGTATGTACTGTAAAATTTGAGCGAGTGGTTATGAGGTATAGGATTTATCCTATGGGGAGAAGACAATGGTTGTCTGGTGCAATGGAGCCAATGGTATTTTCCCAAAAGTGCAACCAATCCCATCTGACATTCCGGACGGGCTCATTCAAATGCCCATGTTTTTTTGGAAGAAAACAAATACTACCTGAAGCCAGGCAGACTCAATATGCATTTTGAATGAAAACGAATACAATTTGAACCCATGCCTGCAGAGGATCGCACTTCGTTCTGAGCCCCTTAACACAGCCCAGACTACAGTTTAGTGAATCTCAGTCTCTTGTCAGGGCGCTTGTACCACAGCTACCCCCAGACGCTAGGCCTGTGTGTTGTAATGAGCCACACTGCTAGTGCTCCTATACCTGCCAGCTGCCATTGAGCTGCCTGGGATTGAATAGGTCCCATGGGGCACTCTGGTGCACTGCCTATTCCATTTCAGATGGCGACTTGAATGCCTTTAGCTACTATACTGTCTGGAAATGTATTCAAGCTATAGCTACAATGCACACTGCGGGGAGGATAAAGAAAGAGGCACAATTGCCAGTCAAGCAGTTGTATTATTAGATTCTGAACCATCTGTAACACACAGCAAATTGGCCAGTGTTACCTAGTGTGGATTTTTCAGTGCAACACTTCTGTTGATTCAGGTGTTAAATGAACAATGTACGTGTGAAATTCCCACTCATTGGTGTAAAAGGGAAATGGTAATACCTAGTCCGTTGTACAACTGAATGCATTAGAACCCCAGTGTTGGTATTAATAACCACTGTTGAGTGTGAGAGCCTGATTGTTTGCGTTTAACTCTGTGGAGAGTAAAACATTCCCATCAAATCTACACCCATCATTACCAAATTTCACAGCATGCTCTATTGCAGGTAGATGTTTTGGGATTGTTTTTATTATCTGTGGTTTTGCATGTACATTGATTAAATTGAATAATATTATGTTACACAAAGATAAATAACAATAATTTCCCCCCCAAAATTCAGACGTTTAACTGTAGGGAGATTTCAGAATACTACAAAGAGTGCGGAGTGTCTCAAATGGCACCCTATTCCCTATATAGTGCACCACTTTCCCGATAGGGAAACGGGGTTCCATTTGGGACATACTGAGTCTTGTTTGTTCTACTGAGAACATACCGTTGAGGCTTAACATGGAGTTGAAATAGGGGACTTTACTCAAAGATTATCAGTCCAGGTGAGGAGTTCCAGTGTTCTGGAATTTCAAGGGGTATTTGTCCTCCTCTGTCTCAGAGAAAAGCCTTAGTTAGAGAATCAGTAAGCTTCTCCATGCAGATAATCCCTCTCTTTGGAGTAGGTTGTATATAGAGTTCAGCTATGAACCAAGTGTTTTGCCTATTGTTCCATAGTGAGAGCGAGGCTGACAAGGTGAAAAGCCATAGATATGCGTATCCAGGTATTTTTCAGGTTTGGAGAGCAAAATGCTGTAGCTAAAGCCGCATTCGCGTGCTGCTAGCAACCTTGACAAGACCTGAATGGCTTCTCCCAAACCTTTGTCTATGAGTAGTTGTACCGGCTCTGTTGAGTCTTTATTTTGCTGGGGCTAGTTTTTTTGGAAGCGAGCGAGCACCTAAGCGTACGGCTCATTGTCTGTCTGGGCTGGTTATCCTACTTTGTACTTCACCCTTTGTTAAGGTACAGTGTATCAATATTTTCCCTTTTCTTGCTTCTGAACTAAAGTAGTTAAGACCTTTACTTTTCTAATCCAGAAATGCCTGCTTTCAAAAGTTGTACACAGGGTACACCAGCATCATGGTGATATCACTGTACCAAAACGCCATGATACTTATGACTCCAACATGTTAGAATACTGTAGTGCCGTTTCACATGATACAATCACATTCTTCGGGCCCCTGCCAATCTAAAGAACTAGCAGGCCGCCTGTTATAACATGGTTATAAATTAACAGCAACTAGTCACTTGTACGTGCCAGTCCTATAATGTCCACTTCACATTCACCGCATCTCACGTGTGGGAGCTGTGATCAGCCAGTAGCATCCACTTCCAGCCATCACTCACCTGCTTCTCTCCGTCCTCTCTTCCCGGAGCATCCATCTTTCCATCAGTTTTTTAAAAATATAGCTTTAGCCGTGATGGCGAGCAGCGATACAGACCCTGATGAGTCTTCTATCGTTTACCATTTGCTACACTGGAGCAGCGCCTGTTATAACCAAGAGCGCAGGCCAGTCTGAGTAGACTTCACATTTGCAAGTTCACTGTTACGCAGCCTGACTGACTTACAGAGAGGATCATGTGGAGCACGGGCATTTACAGCAAAGAAAAAGGCATGTACAGTCCAAATAGCACCAGAGCTACCTTTTCCTATTCCCGCACGACTTCAAGCAAGCATTTTATATAATTTCACAAACCATGTCCTGGGTTGTTTTAAACTAATCCTGGGTCGCTAACTGTTGGTTTGTTAACAAACAATGTTGTTCAGTCATGTCACCTAGCTAGATAACAATCTGCTCACTTGACAGTAGGTCTTGGCAAAATGTATTTGCACAGGAAGTAAGGAAAAGTGTCTGCTACTCATGAGATCTGCTTAAAAGGTAGGAACTGTCTAGGTATCCCACTTTCCCTTATAGGGCTAATGTAAGCCCAAATTAATATAAACGCAACAGTCAATACATTAATTTGGCCCTAATCTATGGTTTTCACATGAATGGGAATACAGGTATGCATCTGTTGGTCACAGATACCTTTAAAATAAAAGGTAGGGGCGGGGATCAGAAAACCAGTCAGCGCGACAAATCCCATTCGCAAAGAGTTCATCAGGCTGTTGATTGTGGCCCGTGGAATGTTGTTCCACTCCTCGCCAATGGCTGTGCAAAGTTGCTGGATATTGGCGGGAACTGGAACACGCTGTTGTATATGTTGATCAAGAGCATTTAAATTGCCATTGATAAAATTGATCAAATACAATTGTGTTCATTGTCCATAGCTTTTGCCTGCCACACCATAACCCCACCTCCACCATGGGGCAGTCTGTTCACAATGTTGACGCCAGCAAACCGCTCGCCCACAGACTCCATACACGCTGGCATCTGCCTTGTACAGTTGTATCCGGGATTCATCCGTGAAAAGCATACTTCTCCAACGTGCCAGTGGCCGTCGAAGGTGAGCATTTGCCCACTGAAGTCGGTTACGATGCCAAACTGCAGTCAGGTCAAGACCCTGGTGCGGACAATGTGCACTGAGCACGCAGATGAGCTTCCCTGAGACCGTTTATGGCAGTTTGTGAAGATATACTTTGGTTTTTCAAACCCACAGTTTCAGCAGCTGTCTTGGTGGTGGCTGGTCTCAAACGATCCTGCAGGTGAAGAAACTGGTTGTGGAGATCCTGGGCTGGCGTGGTTACACCTGTCCTGCGGTTGTGAGGCCGGTTGGACTTACTGCCAAAACCTCTAAAACGATGTTGTCGGACACTTATGGTAGAAAAATTAACATTAATTTCTCCTGCAACATTTCCGGTGGACGTTCCCGAGTCAGCATGCCAATTAATTACACGCTCCCGCAATACTTGAGAAATTGGTGACATTGTGTTGTTTCACAGAACAGCACATGTTAAAGAGGCCTGTTATGCTCCTTAGTGCAAGCTGTTTAATCAGCGTCTTGATATGCCACACCTGTCAGGTGGATGGATTATCATGGCAAAAGAGAAATTCTCACTCACGGGGATGTAACCAAGTATGTGCACTGTTTGGTGCCCAACGTTTTAAAGTTGAGGGGCAGTGTGTGTGTGTTCATGAGAGAGCGAGATTGTGTGAGGGAGGGAGCGTGTGAGTGTGTCTGTGAATTAGTTGAAGTGTAACAAAGGTTTCATGCAGTGCTTTTCCCTCGCCGCCACAATGACATGCAGATCATTATGCATCTATATTTCATCCTCGCGTTCCTCCAGTCAAATCACACGTAGGCCTCACCAAATATGAGCAAATCAGCCATTCTATTCAGTGTTATATTAGGCCTATACAGTGAAACGTGTGAAGTTAATTCAATGTGTGTCATATTGACTACAAGTGCGAATATCAGTGGCATGATTTTTGCATAGGACATACTGTACGCATAGCATTTAGAAACTAGACAAAGAGTCCGGGGGACGGGACAAACAGGATGCTAGGCCACTGACATTTTCCCCCATGGTATAGCCTATTTGGTTAGTAGAATGTTGGTATCGTGATATCACTAATTACCAATATGCACCATGACCACAGTTATGGGTGGGCCTTAGGGGGACTGGCCCGCCCTACCGTACCTCCTTGTCCATCCAAATAAAATATAGAAATATTGATAATTTTTTGACGGAGACGCACGCAACCAAAAAGACGCATCAATCTCAGATAAAGCATCCGATGCCCCTCTGTCTCAGTATGTGGAGGCCATGTATCTGATGCTGTCTTGTCAAAAAGAGTATGTCATACTAAATATGGCCAGACAGTATCAGATACATGGGCTGTTTCACTCGCTCGGATGCTTCCTCCAGTCAGATAGGCCTAGTTTCAGCAGAGAGGACAAGGCGAAGCAAGAGAGCTCACTCTCGCCAAAATCTGTCCAGAATAAGCCCAATGCGTTTCTAAGGACATAATATGCAGACCTAAGCTTGTCGCCTGCCTTCCTGCCATTGGGACAACGATTCCCACTGTTAGGGAGGAGACATTAGCATCTTGTCATTATACACTGAGTTGACAAAACATTATGAACACCTGCTCTTTCCATGACATATTGTATACTGACCAGGTGAATCCAGGTGAAGGGTATGACCCCTTATTGACGCCACTTGTTAAAGGGGAGGAGACAGGTTAAAGAAGAATTTTAAAGTATTGGATTTTTTATGTGTGCTATTCAGAGGGAGAATGGGCAAGACAAACAATTTAAGTGCCTTTGAATGGGATTGGTAGTAGGTGCCAGGTGCACTGGTTTGTGTCAAGAACTGCAACTTTGCTTGGTTTTTCACACTCAACAGTTTCCCGTGTGTATGAATAATGGTCCACTACCCAAAGGACATCTGGCCAACTGGACACAACTATGGGAAGCATTGAGTCAACATGCCAGCATCCCTGTGGATGCTGGCATGTTGCTTTCGACACCTTGTACAGTCCATGCCCCAATGAATTAAGGCTGTTCTGAGGGCAAAAGGGTGTTGAATTCAATATTGGGAAGGTGTTCTTAATGTTCTGTCCACTCAGTGTACAGTTGAAGTTGGAAGATTACATACGCCAAATACATTTAAACTCAGTTTTTCACAAATCCTGACATTGAATCCTAGTAAAAATGTAATGTCTTAGGTCAGTTAGGATCACCACTTTATTTTAAGAATGTAAAATGTCAGAATAATAGTAGAGAGGTGGAGAGAACGATTTATTTAAGCTTTTATTTATTTCCCGTCCCCGTGTGTCAGAAGTTTACATATACAATTTGGTAGCATTGCCTTTAAATTGTTTAACTTGGGTCAAACATTTCGGGTAGCCTTCCACAAGCTTCCCACAATAAGTTGATGAATTTTGGCCCATTTCCCCTGACAGAGCTGATGTAACTGAGTCAGGTTTGTAGTAGGTCTCCTTGCTCGCACACACTTTTTCAGTTCTGCCCACACATTTTCTATAGGATTAAGGTCAGGGCTTTGTGATGGCCACTCCAATACCTTGACTTTGTTGTCCTAAAGCCATTTTTCCACAACTTTGGAAGTATGTTTGGGGTCATTGTCCATTTGGAAGACCCATTTGCGACCAAGCTTTAACTTCTTTAACTGATGTCTTGAGATGTTGCTTCAATATATCCACATAATTGTCCACCTCATAATGCCATCTATAATGTGAAATGCACCAGTCCCTCCTGCAGCAAAGCACCCCCACAATTTGATGCTGCCACCCCCATGCTTCATGGTTGGGATGGTGTTCTTCGGCTTGCAAGCCTTCCCATTATTTCTTCCAAACAAAATGATGGTCATTATGGTCAAACAGTTCTATATCGTTTTATCAGACCAGGGGACATTTCTCCAAAAAGTACGATCTATGTCCCCATGTGCAGTTGCAAAGCGTGCCTGGCTTTTTATGGCGGTTTTGATTAGCGGCCTTTCAGTTTTACTCTGGATATAAATACATTCGTACCTGTTTCCTCCTGCATCTTCACAAGGTCCTTTGCTGTTGTTCTGTGATTGATTTGCACTTTTCGCACCAAAGTACATTCATTTCTAGGAGACAGAAAGTGTTTCCTTCCTGAGCGGTATGATGGCTGCGTGGTCCCATGGTGTTGATACTTGCGTACTATTGTTTGTACAGATGAATGTTGTACCTTCAGGCGTTTGGAAATTGCTCCCAAGGATGAACCAAACTTGTGGAGGTCTACAACTGTTCCCAGGCCGTCATTGAAAATAAGAATTTGTTCTTAACTGACTTGCCTGGTTAAATAAAGGTAAAATAAAAAAAATAAAATAAAAAAATTTATTTTCTGAGGTTTTGGCTGAATTATTTTGATTTTCCCATGATGTTAAGCAAAGAGGCACTGAGTTTGAAGGTAGGCCTTGAAATATCCCCACAGGTACACCTCCAATTGACTAAAATTATGTCAATTAGCCTATCAGAAGCTTCTAAAGCCATGACATCATTTTCTGGAATTTTCAAAGCTGTTTAAAGGCACAGTCAAGTTGGTGTATATCAACTTCTGACCCACTAGAATTGTGATACAGTGAATGATAATTGAAATAATCTTTCTGTAAACAATTGTAGGAAAAATTACTTGTGTCATGCACAAAGTAGATGTCCTAACTGACTTGCCAAAACTATAGTTTGTTAACAAGAAATGTGTGGAGTGGTTGAAAAACAAGTTTTAATGACTCCAACCTAAGTGTATGTAAATTTCCGACTTCAACAGTGTATAGATCTATGGTTTCAGCCACTTGTGAATTGGAAAAAGAAAGTTGGCGAGTGTACAGTGCGATGATGTTTTGCGAAAATGATATAATTATTCCTTTCTAAATAAAATAATAAAAAATTCTTCACCGGAGAGCATGATTTAGCTACAGAGGATCATTAGCTTCTTACGTTATTTTTGCTGTGCATTGTTTCAAATCACAAGTGCGCAAGCCTATGCCTATTTGGGAAGCCTGCAATTTGGGCAGCGCGCTTGCCAATAGGCCTAGCTGATTATTGAGTTGTGGCCGTCAGAGAAAAGCATTTAAAATATGTCTGAAGATAATGGGTATGTTTACATGCACACTGATAATTCAATATTAAATGGATTATGGCAGTAGGCAGATTATGCGATAGTCGGCGTAAGATCAAAATCGAAGTAAGCATACACCAATTAAAACACCTGGTTTTCTGAGCAATCTTTCAAATGATTAGGATTTGGGCTTTCCAGCAGTGTATCTGATCTGTGCATGTTCTTTCACCAGCAGAGTGAGCCTCCCTCTTTTGTGCGAGTGAGGTGAGTTCAGAACAACTGAATGTGCTGTATGTGTAGCATAATTCATTTTCACATACAAACTACATACAGTGGGGAGAACAAGTATTTGATACACTGTCGATTTTTCAGGTTTCCAACTTACAAAGCATGTAGAGGTCTGTAATTTTTTATCATAGGTACACTTCAACTGTGAGAGATGGAATCTAAAACAAAAATCCAGAAAATCACATTGTATGATTTTTAAGTAATTCATTTGCATTTTATTGCATGACATAAGTATTTGATCACCTACCAACCAGTAAGATTTCCGGCTCTCACAGACCTGTTCGTTTTTCTTTAAGAATCCCTCCTGTTCTCCACTCATTACCTGTATTAACTGCACCTGTTTGAACTCGTTACCTGTATAAAAGACACCTGTCCACACACTCAATCAAACAGACTCCAACCTCTCCACAATGGCCAAGACCAGAGAGTTGTGTAATGGACATCAGGGATAAAATTGTAGACCTGCACAAGGCTGGGATGGGCTACAGGACAATAGGCAAGCAGCTTGGTGAGAAGGCAACAACTGTTGGCGCAATTATTATAAAATGGAAGGAGTTCAAGATGACGGTCAATCACCCTCAGTCTGGGGATCCATGCAAGATCTCACCTTGTGGGGCATCAATGATCATGAGGAAGGTGAGGGATCAGCCCAAAACTACACAGCAGGACCTGGTCAATGACCTGAAGAGAGATGGGACCACAGTCTCAAAGAAAACCATTAGTAACACACTACGCCATCATGGATTAAAATCATGCAGTGCCCGCAAGGTCCCCCTGCTCAAGCCAGCGCATGTCCAGGCATGTCTGAAGTTTGCCAGTGACCATCTGGATGATCCAGAGGAGGAATGGGAGAAGGTCATGTGGTCTGATGAGACAGAAATAGAGCTTTTTGGTCTACACCACTCGCCGTGTTTGGAGGAAGAAGAAGGATGAGTACAACCCCATGAACAACATCCCAACAGTGAAGCATGGAGGAGGAAACATAATTCTTTGGGGATTTTTTTCTGTAAAGGAGACAGGACGACTGCACCGTATTGACGGGAGGATGGATGGGGCCATGTATCGCAAGATCTTGGCCAACAACCTCCTTCCCTCAGTAAGAGCATTGAAGATGGGTCGTGGCTGGGTCTTCCAGCATGACAACGACCCGAAACACACAGCCAGGGCAACTAAGGAGTGGCTCCGTAAGAAGCATCTCAAGGTCCTGGAGTGGCCTAGCCAGTCTCCAGACCTGAACCCAATAGAACATCTTTGGAGGGAGCTGAAAGTCCGTATTGCCCAGTGACAGCCCCGAAACCTGAAGGATCTGGAGAAGGTCTGTATGGAGGAGTGGGCCAAAATCCCTGCTGCAGTGTGTGCAAACGTGGTCAAAAACTACAGGAAACGTATGATCTCTGTAATTGCAAACAAAGGTTTCTGTACCAAATATTAAGTTCTGCTTTTCTGATGTATCAAATACTTACAGTGGGGCAAAAAAGTATTTAGTCAGCCACCAATTGTGCAAGTTTTCCCACTTAAAAAGATAAGAGAGGCCTGTAATTTTCATCATAGGTACACTTCAACTATGACAGACAAAATGAGAAAAGAAATCCAGAAAATCACATTGTAGGATTTTTATGAATTTATTTGCAAATGATTGAGTTAGGCTCTAGGATATTGAGAATCGGAGTCTATGGTTGTTTTGTGGGAAAGGGTTTGAGTGTGTGTGTGTGTGTGTGTGTGTGTGTGTGTGTGTGTGTGTGTGTGTATCCCACGACTTGCGATGGAGTAAAAGATGTTAGGGACAATATAGAATGAATCACAATAATTGTTTGATAAAATAATAATTGCTTACATAAATTGCCTACATTACTACAAATATTAATTTGATGATGATTTTTTTAATACACACTACCGTGCTAAAGTTTGGGGTCACAAATGTCCCTGTTTTTGAAAGAAAAGTACATTTTTTGTCCATTAAAATAACATACAATTGATCAGAAATACAGTGTAGACATTGTTAATGTTGTAAATGACTATTGTAACAGGAAACGCCAGATTTTTTATGGAATATCTACATAGGTGTACAGAGGCCCATTATCAGAAACCATCACTTCTGTGTTCCAATGGCCCGGTGTTAGCTAATCCAAGTTGATCATTTTACAAGGCTAATTGATCATTAGAAAAACATTTTGCAATTATGTTAGCACAGCTGAAAACTGTTGTTCTGATTAAAGAAGCAATAAAACTAGCCTTCTTCAGACTCGTTGAGTATCTGGAGCATCAGCATTTGTGGGTTCGATTACAGGCTCAAAATGGCCAGAAACAAAGAACTTTCTTCTGAAACGCATCAGTCTTTTCTTGTTCTGAGAAATGGTCCAAATAATGAAGATCTGAGCTTCTTTGAAGATATATATAATAATAATTTATCAACTCCACAAGCAACACTGGGCTCTATTATTATGGTGGGAGATTTTAATAGGGTTTTAAATACGTCTATGTAGCGTAAAGGAAATCACACTACAAACTATCACCCTCGGGCACTTAATGAAATCATGAATTTAATGGATATATTGAAATTAGTGGGTATATGGAGGCGTAAATACCCTGAACTAATGAGATATACATGGCGGAGGCTTAATCAAGCTAGTCGTCTTGATTACGCTCTTATGTCATTCTCTCTGGCACCAAAAGTTTAAAAAGTGTTGATAGGGGACAGAATGCGTTCGGATCATCACATAATTGGCATATATATTACTCTTACAGAATTTCGACGTGGGCGAGGATATTGGAAATTTAATCAAAGCCTACTGGATGATAACTTGTTAATAACTAGGACAGAATAATTTATACCTGACTTTTTCTGACATAACATAGGTACAGCAGATCCCCTTATTGTATGGGACACTTTTAAATGTGCCTTTAGAGGCCATGCAATGCAGTACTCATCTATAAAACAAAATACACTTGGATCAAAAGAGTCCATATTAACAAAGGAAATTAAAGGACTAAGAGTACAGATAGAAAGCAATAAAAACTGTACCATAGAGGCTGAGAGGAAGTTAGAGGAAAAACAAAAACAAATAGAGGAACTTATTAAAGAAAGATCCAGTGTAATGTATTATAGAAAATAAAGTGTACTGGGTGGAATATGGGGGAAAATGCACCAAATTCTTTTTCATTCTTCAACATATAAATGCTACCAAAAAAAAATGTATTGAAACTTGTTCCAAATGATGGAGTCATGCATGATTCACCCTACGATATTTTGAAAGAGGAAGTAAAGTACTTTAAGAATATGTTTTCATTTCGGTCTCCTCAATTTCCACTAACCGAAGCTAATTGTAGGGATTTTTGTACAGAAAGATTAATGTGAAGGCCAAATTACAATTGAGGAACTTCTTGATGGAATTAAAGTCTAAGTCCAGGATAACTCCAGGGCTGGATGGCATACCAGTGGAGGTATACCAAACTGTTGTTATATACTCAGAGAACCATTATTAGCATGTCTTAACCACTCCTATATAAACGGTAGATAATCAGACAAGCAATAAGAAGGTCTGATTTCAGTATTACTGAAACAGGATCCAAATGGTATAAATAATATATATAAACATTAAAATAAATGGAGGCCTCTTACACCTCAGTGTTGTGATACAAAAATTCTAGCTAAACGCTTGACACATAGAATTAAAAAGGTATTGTCAGATATTATTCATCCTAATCAGACAGGTTTTTTACGTGGAAGATACATTGGAGATAATATAAGACAAGTACTGGAAACAATGGAATACTATGAAATATTGGGGAAAGCAGGCCTGGTTTTCATAGCTGATTTGAAAAGGCTTTTGAAAAGTACGACTGGAGTTACAGTATATATATGCCTAGAATATTTACATGTTGGAGAATCTCTTAGAAAGTGCATTAAAGTTATATATAGTAACCCTAGGTGTAAAATAGTAAACATTGGCTACATCTCAGAAAGTTTTAAACTGTCAAGAGGAGTAAAACTATCAAGACAACTGCATCCTAGACGTTGGTCAATGCCAATCCAGCACTGCTTTCACCTTTCCAGGATCCATCTGAACATTGCCCTCAGCAATGACACATCCCAGAAAGGTGATGGTAGAGCGGTGGAACTCACACTTCTCAGCTTTCACGAATAGTTGGCTCGCCAAGAGTCGCTGAAAGACCTGTTTGACATGAGGAACGTGTTCTTGTGCAGATCGGGGAAAAATCATCGTCAAGATACACGAGCACAAACCGGTTTAGCATGTCCCGAAGCACATCATTGACCAAAGCCTGGAAAACAACGTCGGTGAGTCCAAATGGCATGACCTGGTACTCATAATGTACTCATAATGCCCCCTCGCGTATCCGAAACAGGTGGTAGGCATTTCGAAGGTCCAACTTGGAAAAAAATGTGTGGCCCCCTGGAGAGGTTCAAACACTGAGGAGAGGAGAGGTAGGGGTAACTATTCTTGACAGTAAGTCCCCGGTAGTCAATGCACGGACGCAGGGTTTTGTCCTTCTCCACAAAGAAAAACCCTGCGCTGGTCCAGACAGAGAATACAATTGACCCGAGGTGGTGTAGCGCCTGGGAGAAGATCAATGGCACAATCATAAGGACGGTGCGGGGGAAGGGAAGAAGCACGTGCCTTACTGAACACTTCCAGGAGGTCATGGTATTCTGTGGGGATAGCAGAAACAGCCACAGTCTTGCTAACATCCTGAGGAAGATGACTCGAGGAAGGCTGTGCTGCTGGAAGGCAGTGGGAATGGCAAAATGGGCTCCAACCCAGGATGGAGCTTGTGGTCCAATCAATCATCTGATTGTGCTTTTGAAGCCAGGAAAATCCCAAAACACGGGGAGATGCAATGAGGAGGAACTGTATTGTCTCAAACCCGTAATTGAACGGGCACAGTACTATGGGTGACTTCCCCTATAGAGCGGCCATCCAGTGCCCTAGCATCAATGGGCACAGAGAGAGGCTGAGTGGGAATACCAAGCTCTCTCGGAGAGACTTCGATTGGTCTCCCCATAGCACAAGAGCAAAAAGGGGTGTGCGGGTGAAGGAATTAGGGAACTCCCATAGTACTGGTACCCACTAGAGACAGGGGTTTCCTAATAGGGCAGGTAGCCCATGTCCTGCCCCTCCACAGTACAGACAACAGTTATTATTCATCCTCTGTGAGCGCTCCCAAACTGATAGCCTAGTTCTTCCCAACTGCATAGGCTCAGGAGTATCCAACTCACCCGTCGTAGATTCACAAGAGAGATCAGGTGGCTTCGACTCCTTTCGGAAGAGCTACCTTCGGAAACTTCCGGATTCCATAGGAGGTAAACTCTACATATCGTGTGCACGAGTGTACCCGAGACCAGACCTCCTCTCACTCTTGCATTCCCTTAGGTCGTTCATCAATTTGAATGGTTAAGGCGATAAGGGAGTCGAGGTCCACCCGCAGTTTCCGATCAGCTAGCTCATCCTTAACCTCCTAAGAAAAATACGTGCAGAAAATAATCGAAAAGAGACTCTGGTTTCCAGGCACTCTCGGCGGCCAACGTGCGATAGTCCACCGCATAGTCTGCCACACTACGGGAGTTTTGACGCCTTTCTCCCAGAAACCGGAGATTCAAATACCTTTCTCACTTCTGCCATTAATCCCTCCAGATGACCACAAATGTCCCTGCAGACACAGACACAGGAGGCAGATGGTTGGAGTCTTACAATGTTTATAAATCCAAAAGGGTAGGCAAGAGAATGGTCATGGACAGGCAAAAAGGTCAAAACCAGTTCAGAGTCCAGGAGGTACAGAGTGGCAGACAGGCTGGTGGTCAAGGCAGGCAGAATGGTCAGGCAGGCGGGTACAAGTCCAGAAAGAGTCAAAGGGTCAAAACCAGGAGGACTAGACAAAGGAGAATGCAAAAAGCAGGAGAACGGGGGAAAAATGCTGCTTGACTTGGAAACATGCAACACGAACTGGCACAGAGGGACAGGAAACACAGGGATAAATACACTGGGGAAAACAAGCAACAGCTGGAGGGGGTGGAGACAATAACGAGGACAGGTGAAACTGATCAAGGTGTGACAAAAACAAGATTGTCCACTATCGGCATATCTGTTTATTATTGCCATCAAAATGTTAGCTGTTAAAATGAGATCCAACAATAATATTAAGGAATCAGTCATCCGTGGCTTAAACTCTGTTTGGGATAGGGGAAGCATTTTCACTTCTGGATGAAAACCGTGCCCAGAGTAAACTGACACTGTATATTCGGGGCAATGAGGCAATGAGTTGAAAAACTACAAACCTCAGATGTCCCACTTCCTGGTTGGATTTTTCTCAGGTTTTCATCTGCCATATGAGTTCTGTTATACTCACGGACATCATTCAAACAGTTTTAGAAATTTCAGAGTGTTTTCTATCCAATACTACTAATAATATGCATATATTAGCATCTGGGACAGAGTAGGAGGCAGTTCACTCTGGGCACGCTATTCATCCAAAAGTGAAAATGCTGCCCCCTATCCCAAAAAGGTTCAATTATACAAAATTCTTGAAAACAATAGAATGTTATATACACTGCTCAAAAAAATAAAGGGAACACTTAAACAACACAATGTAACTCCAAGTCAATCACACTTCTGTGAAATCAAACTGTCCACTTAGGAAACAACACTGATTGACAATAAATTTCACATGCTGTTGTGCAAATGGAATAGACAACAGGTGGAAATTACAGGCAATTAGCAAGACACCCCCAATAAAGGAGTGGTTCTGCAGGTGATGACCACAGACCCCTTCTCCCTTCGTTTTGGTCACTTTTGAATGCTGGCGGTGCTTTCACTCTAGTGGTAGCATGAGACGGAGTCTACAACCCACACAAGTGGCTCAGGTAGTGCAGCTCATCCAGGATGGCACTTCAATGCGAGCTGTGGCAAGAAGGTTTGCTGTGTCTGTCAGCGTAGTGTCCAGAGCATGGAGGCGCTACCAGGAGACAGGCCAGTACATCAGGAGATGTGGAGGAGGGAAACAACCCAGCAGCAGGACCGCTACCTCCACCTTTGTGCAAGGAGCAGGCGGAGCACTGCCAGAGCCCTGCAAAATGACCTCCAGCAGGCCACAAATGTGCATGTGTCTGCTCAAACGGTCAGAAACAGACTCCATGAGGGTGGTATGAGGGCCCGACGTCCACAGGTGGGGGTTGTACTTACAGCCCAACACCGTGCAGGACGTTTTTCATTTGCCAGAGAACACCAAGATTGGCAAATTCGCCACTGGCACCCTGTGCTCTTCACAGATGAAAGCAGGTTCACACTGAGCACATGTGACAGACGTGGCAGTCTGGAGACGCTGTGGAGAACGTTCTGCTGCCTGCAACATCCTCCAGCATGACCGGTTTGGCGGTGGGTCAGTCATGGTGTGGGGTGGCATTTCTTTGGGGGGCCGCACAGCCCTCCATGTGCTCGCCAGAGGTAGCCTGACTGCCATTAGGTACCGAGATGATATCCTCAGACCCCTTGTGAGACCATATGCTGGTGCGGTTGGCCCTGGGTTCCTCCTAATGCAAGACAATGCTAGACCTCATGTGGCTGGAGTGTGTCAGCAGTTCCTGCAAGAGGAAGGCATTGATGCTATGGACTGGCCCGCCCGTTCCCCAGACCTGAATCCAATTGAGCACATCATCCACCAACGCCAGGTTGCACCACAGACTCTCCAGGAGTTGGCGGATGCTTTAGTCCAGGTCTGGGAGGAGATCCCTCAGGAGACCATCCGCCACCTCATCAGGAGCATGCCCAGGTGTTGTAGGGAGGTCATACAGGCACGTGGAGGCCACACACACTACTGAGCCTCATTTTGACCTGTTTTAATAATTAAGGACATTACATCAAAGTTGGATCAGCCTGTAGTGTGGTTTTCCACTTTAATTTTGAGTGTAATTTTGAGTGTGACTCCAAACTATGTAAAGAAAAAAGTATTTAGTAAGAATATTTCATTCAGATCTAGGATGTGTTATTTTAGTGTTCCCTTTATTTTTTTGAGCAGTGTATATGGGGGTTTCAATCTTCCCAGCTCTGCAGATTTAGCTGTGAGGAGGCAGAGTCATTAGATCATTTATTTTGGTACTGTCCATATGTAGCTCGTTTTTGGTTACAAGTCCAGGAAAGGCTCTAGAATCGCAACATTTACCTAGAACTGATGCTGCAGATAGCAATACTGGGTGATTTGAAAAGTCATAGTCAATCAATCAATAATATAATAATTGTTTTAGCAAAATGTTTATCTTTAATTTACAATCTGTAGAAACTATGAGAATAGAAAGGTTCAGTACTTTTGTGAAGCAACAAAGAACAGTTGAAAAATATGTGATGAATAGAAATCCAAAATGGATGGTGTTAAAGATAGATGGGAGGGAATGGAGCTGAAGGGTGGTACTACAAACAAAAGGATAACCAATGTAAAACATACAGAGTCTGTAAAATGTATATAGGTTAAGACATTTTGTGAAATAGCACAGTTACAAATAGAAATCAAACAAGTAATTTTTCCAACAATTGTTTACAGACAGATTATTTCACCTATAATTAACTGTATCACAATTCCAGTGGGTCAGAATTTTACATACACTAAGTTGACAGCTTGGAAAATTGGCTTTAGAAGCTTCTGTTAGGCTAATTGATATCATTTGAGTCAATTGGAGGTGTACCTGTGGATGTATTTCAAGGCCTACCTTCAAACTCAGTGCCTCTTTGCTTAACATCATGGGAAAATCAAAACAATTCAGCCAAGACCTCAGAAAATAAATTGTAGACCTCCACAAGTTCGGTTCATCCTTGGGAGCAATTTCCAAACACCTGAATGTACCACATTCATCTGTACAAACAATAGTACGCAAGTATAAACATCATGGGACCACGGAGCCATCATACCGCTCAGGAAGGAAACACTTTCTGTCTCCTAGAGATGAACATACTTTGGTGCGAAAAGTGCAAATCAATCACAGAACAACAGCAAAGGACCTTGTGAAGATGTTGGAGGAAACAGGTATGAATGTATCTATATCCACAGTAAAACGAGTCCTATGTCGACACAAGCTGAAAGGCCGCTAATCAAGGAAGAAGCCACTGCTCCAAAACCGCCATAAAAAAGACAGAGTGCGGTCTGCAACTGCACATGGGTACAAAGATCGTACTTTTTGGAGAAATGTCCTCTGGTCTGATGAAACAAAAATAGAACTGTTTGGCCATAATGACCATTGTTTTGTTTGGAGGGAAAAGGGAGAGGTTTGCAAGCCAAAGGACACCATCCCAACTGTGAAGCACGGGGGGTGTAGCATCATGTTGTTGGGGTGCTTTGCTTCAAGAGTGATTGGTGCACTTCACAAAACAGATGACATTATGAGGCAATCAAATTATGTGGATATATTGAAGCAACATCTCAAGACATCAGTCAGTTAAAGCTTGGTCTCAAATGGGCCTTCCAAATGTATTTATTTATTTATTTTATTTTACCTTTATTTAACCAGGTAGGCAAGTTGAGAACAAGTTCTCATTTACAATTGCGACCTGGCCAAGATAAAGCAAAGCAGTTCGACAGATACAACGACACAGAGTTACACATGGAGTAAAACAAACATACAGTCAATAATACAGTATAAACAAGTCTATATACAATGTGAGCAAATGAGGTGAGAAGGGAGGTAAAGGCAAAAAAGGCCATGGTGGCAAAGTAAATACAATATAGCAAGTAAAACACTGGAATGGTAGTTTTGCAATGGAAGAATGTGCAAAGTAGAAATAAAAATAATGGGGTGCAAAGGAGCAAAATAAATAAATAAATTAAATACAGTTGGGAAAGAGGTAGTTGTTTGGGCTAAATTATAGGTGGGCTATGTACAGGTGCAGTAATCTGTGAGCTGCTCTGACAGTTGGTGCTTAAAGCTAGTGAGGAAGATAAGTGTTTCCAGTTTCAGAGATTTTTGTAGTTCGTTCCAGTCATTGGCAGCAGAGAACTGGAAGGAGAGGCAGCCAAAGAAAGAATTGGTTTTGGGGGTGACTAGAGAGATATACCTGCTAGAGCGTGTACTACAGGTGGGAGATGCTATGGTGACCAGCGAGCTGAGATAAGGGGGGACTTTACCTAGCAGGGTCTTGTAGATGACATGGAGCCAGTGGGTTTGGCGACGAGTATGAAGCGAGGGCCAGCCAACGAGAGCGTACAGGTCGCAATGGTGGGTACTATATGGGGCTTTGGTGACAAAACGGATTGCACTGTGATAGACTGCATCCAATTTGTTGAGTAGGGTATTGGAGGCTATTTTGTAAATGACATCGCCAAAGTCGAGGATTGGTTGGATGGTCAGTTTTACAAGGGTATGTTTGGCAGCATGAGTGAAGGATGCTTTGTTGCGAAATAGGAAGCCAATTGTAGATTTAACTTTGGATTGGAGATGTTTGATATGGGTCTGGAAGGAGAGTTTACAGTCTAACCAGACACCTAAGTATTTGTAGTTGTCCACGTATTCTAAGTCAGAGCCGTCCAGACTAGTGATGTTGGACAGGCAGGTAGGTGCAGGTAGCGATCGGTTGAAGCGCATGCATTTAGTTTTACTTGTATTTAAGAGCAATTGGAGGCCACGGAAGGAGAGTTGTATGGCATTGAAGCTTGCCTGGAGGGTTGTTAACACAGTGTCCAAAGAAGGGCCGGAAGTATACAGAATGGTGTCGTCTGCGTAGAGGTGGATCAGAGACTCACCAGCAGCAAGAGCGACCTCATTGATGTATACAGAGAAGAGAGTCGGTCCAAGAATTGAACCCTGTGGCACCCCCATAGAGACTGCCAGAGGTCCGGACAGCAGACCCTCCGATTTGACACACTGAACTCTATCAGAGAAGTAGTTGGTGAACCAGGCGAGGCAATCATTTGAGAAACCAAGGCTGTCGAGTCTGCCGATGAGGATGTGGTGATTGACAGAGTCGAAAGCCTTGGCCAGATCAATGAATATGGCTGCACAGTAATGTTTCTTATCGATGGCGGTTAAGATATCGTTTAGGACCTTGAGCGTGGCTGAGGTGCACCCATGACCAGCTCTGAAACCAGATTGCATAGCAGAGAAGGTATGGTGAGATTCGAAATGGTCGGTAATCTGTTTGTTGACTTGGCTTTCGAAGACCTTAGAAAGGCATGGTAGGATAGATATAGGTCTGTAGCAGTTTGGGTCAAGAGTGTCCCCCCCTTTGAAGAGGGGGATGACGGCAGCTGCTTTCCAATCTTTGGGAATCTCAGACGACACGAAAGAGAGGTTGAACAGGCTAGTAATAGGGGTGGCAACAATTTTGACAGATCATTTTAGAAAGAAAGGGTCCAGATTGTCTAGCCCGGCTGATTTGTAGGGGTCCAGATTTTGCAGCTCTTTCAGAACATCAGCTGAATGGATTTGGGAGAAGGAGAAATGGGGAAGGCTTGGGCGAGTTGCTGTAGGGTGTGCAGTGCTGTTGACCGGGGTAGGAGTAGCCAGGTGGAAAGCATGGCCAGCCGTAGAAAAATGCTTATTGAAATTCTCAATTATGGTGGATTTATCAGTGGTGACAGTGTTTCCTATCTTCAGTGCAGTGGGCAGCTGGGAGGAGGTGTTCTTATTCTCCATGGACTTTACAGTGTCCCAGAACTTTTTTGAGTTCGTGTTGCAGGAAGCAAATTTCTGCTTGAAAAAGCTAGCCTTGGCTTTTCTAACTGCCTGTGTATAATGGTTTCTAGCTTCCTTGAACAGCTGCATATCACGGGGGCTGTTCGATGCTAATGCAGAATGCCATAGGATGTTTTTGTGTTGGTTAAGGGCAGTCAGGTCTGGGGAGAACCAAGGGCTATATCTGTTCCTGGTTCTAAATTTGAATGGGGCATGTTTATTTAAGATGGTTAGGAAGACATTTAAAAAAAATATCCAGGCATCCTCTACTGACGGGATGAGATCCATATCCTTCCAGGATACCCCGGCCAGGTCGATTAGAAAGGCCTGCTCGCTGAAGTGTTTCAGGGAGCGTTTTACAGTGATGAGTGGAGGTCGTTTGACCGCTGACCCATTACGGATGCAGGCAATGAGGCAGTGATCGCTGAAATCTTGGTTGAAGACAGCAGAGGTGTATTTAGAGGGGAAGTTGGTTAGGATGATATCTATGAGGGTGCCCGTGTTTAAGGCTTTGGGGAGGTACCTGGTAGGTTCATTGATAATTTGTGTGAGATTGAGGGCATCAAGTTTAGATTGTAGGATGGCTGGGGTGTTAAGCATGTTCCATTTTAGGCCGCCTAGCAGCACGAGCTCTGAAGATAGATGGGGGGCAATCAGTTCACATATGGTGTCCAGAGCACAGCTGGGGGCAGAGGGTGGTCTATAGCAGGCGGCAACGGTGAGAGACTTGTTTTTAGAGAGGTGGATTTTTAAAAGTAGAAGTTCAAATTGTTTGGGTACAGACCTGGATAGTAGGACAGAACTCTGCAGGCTATCTTTGCAGTAGATTGCAACACTGCCCCCTTTGGCAGTTCTATCTTGTCTGAAAATGTTGTAGTTTGGAATTAAAATTTCTGAATTTTTGGTGGTCTTCCTAAGCCAGGATTCAGACACAGCTAGAACATCCGGGTTGGCAGAGTGTGCTATAGCAGTGAATAGAACAAACTTAGGGAGGAGGCTTCTAATGTTAACATGCATGAAACCAAGGCTATTACGGTTACAGAAGTCATCAAAAGAGAGCGCCTGGGGAATAGGAGTGGAGCTAGGCATTGCAGGGCCTGGATTCACCTCTACATCACCAGAGGAACATAGGAGGAGTAGAATAAGGGTGCGGCTAAAAGCAATAAGAATTGGTCGTCTAGAACGTCTGGAACAGAGAGTAAAAGGAGGTTTCTGGGGGCGATAAAATAGCATCAAGGTATAATGTACAGACAAAGGTATGGTAGGATGTGAATACAGTGGAGGTAAACCTAGGTATTGAGTGATGAAAAGAGAGATGTTGTCTCTAGAAACATAATTGAAACCAGGAGATGTCATTGCATGTGTGGGTGGTGGAACTAATAGGTTGGATAAGGTATAGTGAGCAGGACTAGAGGCTCTACAGTGAAATAAGCCAATAAACACTAACCAGAACAGCAATGGACAAGACATATTGACATTAAGGAGAGGCATGCTTAGTCGAGTGATCAAAAGGGTCCAGTGACTGGAGAGGTTGGTTGGGGGTCACGGCGATTTAGACAGCTAGCCAGGTCATCGGTAGCAAGCTAGCATAGGATGGAGGTCTGTTGTTAGCCACCTCTTCCGTCAGTAGATTAGTGGGGTTCCGTGTGGTAGAGGGGATTTATCCAAATCACACAACAACAACAAAAATAAGAACAATAGATATAGTTATGTAGGCCCAAGAAGAAAACATAATAATAATACAAATAAATAAATTGTCTATTCAGATAGCAGCCGGTAAGACAGCTAACGGTTAGCAGGCCGCAGATGGGCATCCAGGTAACGTCGCGACGGAGGAGCCAGCCGGATCTCCTTCGGGTAGATAACATCGGCAGTCCAGTTGTGAAGGCCCAGTGGGGCTCCGCGTAGGCAGTAAAACGGGTCCGAATAGGTGACTGCAGCCCAGGAGTGATTGATGGAACTCAGGAGTGATTGACGGAGCTGGCTAGCTCCGGAATAATTGATGTTTGCTCCGGAATCGACGAAAGCCGATAGTCACATGGATAGCAGCTAGCTAGCTGTGAGATCCGGGTATGAATGTCCAGAGAGCAGTTGAAATCCAGGGACATGGGGAGAAAAATTGGTCCGGTATGTTCCGTTCCGAGCCGCGCTGCACCGTACAAAACTGCCGATAGATTTTCGAGCTAAAGGATAGCTGATGACCACAAACCGTGGTTAGCTGAATACTAACGATTTGCCAGTAAAGAAGCTAACTAGCTTCTGAACTAGCTTCTGGATTAGCTTCTGGCTAGCTCCTGGCTAGCTTCTGGCTAGTTTCAGGCTAGCTTCTTGGAGTTTCTGGCTAGCTTCTTGGAGGATTACAGATTTGAGGTAAATAATACTTTTTTATAAATATAAATTGGTGAGGCGGGTTGCAGGAGAGTGTTTTGAAGATGAGTTGATGGAAAATAGCTTAAGGACATGGCTTAAGGACAACATATACAAGGTATTGGAGTGGCCATCACAAAGCCCTGACCTCAATCCTATAGAACATTTGTGGGCAGAACTTTAAATGTGTGTGCGAGCAAGGAAGCCTATAAACCTGACTCAGTTACACCAGCTCTGTCAGAAGGAATGGGCCAAAATTCACCCAACTTATTGTGGGAAGCTTGTGGAAGGCTACACGAAACGTTTGACCCAGTTTTGTCCTGATAATGTTTGGGAAGCGTGCATGCCTGAGCACGCATTAAAGTAAGCCTACCTTGCCTGCTGCGTGCAATATGGAGGAAAGTGCACGTTTGGGGATAACTCACCACATCCACCACTAATAAGCTTGTCAGACATTTTTTTCTTCACCTCACCCACAAGTCAACAAAGTCTGTTTTTTTTTTTAAATATCCTAGTTCCTAAAAGTATTTGAAAAATCTTTCCAACGCTCTTCCGGCCTTGATAATCAACAAGCCTCGGTGTGAAAGAGCTAAACATCTTTTGAAAAAGCTGTCTGTCCCGAGCTCAATGGCGTGCGAAACTCTGAGGGCCTGGAATAGGCTAGTTGATACAATGTTGCAAGTTTGCTAGGGACAGCTCTAGTCATGACCAATAGAAAGGGAGTCAGACAGGGAATAGGCTATTTGATGCAACAGCTTCGGGCCAGAACCAGTTCATTGATTTGATACAATGTTGCACTTCAATAGCAGATAGTTCCAAGTCCAGACAGATAGAAAGGGAGGCAGACAATTGTAAGCTTCCCCAAACTTGAAACTAACGAGCCGCCTATGGTCTTTACTATAACACCCATTAAAAAATATGTGCATGCACATAGGTCCCTTGAGAAGAACGGGGGCGCCTATGGGAATTAAATGCCCGTCCAACTGATTCGTTCTGGCGCCAGCCCTGGTATACACTACTGATGGTTACAAGAGTGGCACAGCACAATATAATACTTTTTACACAGAGACACAGACACACACAACAATAGATAAAGCTTTTTTTTTTGTTAAACAGATGAACAAGAGATATATAATAAGATCACATAAAACGTTTACATGCGCCTTATCACACTCACAGTTTTGTCCCACAGCCCCTTACATTTTTCCCTTCAAAACTTTGACAAGCTGTCAGATTCACTAACTGACAAAACAAATCTACAGCAGGCAACATAACCAGGAGATGTCACTTTGCATTTTAACAAGCTATTGATCTCAAGAGGAGCCTGCCAGTACCAATTGATTATCTCTATTAAGTGAGGGGGCTAGGTCTGCATCCCAATGGTCCCCTTTCCCTACATAGTGCACTACTTTTGACCAGGGCCCAGGGAATAGGGTGCCATTTTGGGCGCAACCAGCATGGTGAAAATATTTAAGGATTAGCCCTATATTAAGTGCATTGAAGCAGTGTTTTCTACTCCCCTTCTTCTGCTCACACTTGATGGACTAGGATACTTTAAAGGACATAGCAGTTGAACACGTCCACTTGCCACCATTGTGACGTGCTCTGTCTTGAATTTCAAGCACACTACCCTAGGTCCATTAACAGAATCGTGCAGTTGTGTATTGGTTGTCTGTACAATGTAGGTGACTAAAGCAGAAGTGAGTCTTACTTTAAGTACTGACATTGTAGTACATTTTACAACGAGTGGGTCTAATCCTGAATGCTGATTGGTTTAAAACACATTCCAGACGGTGTCTATTCTGCAAGTTCCCACCGGCTAAGTCTATGACGTTAAAATGCCTGTCTCATCAGCCCAGCCAAGCAAATTCTAAACTTTATCTCCACTATAAAAAGCATTTCACATTTCTTTAGGCTAACATTTAGTTTTCAACATCAAAGATTTGTATAAACCTTGCTCTCGGTCTCTCCGACATTTGCAACATTGTTTTAATATTACAATTCCATCTCCAGCTGTCCCATAGTAATGAACGTGTAGGGGGCGGTGGTCAAGACGAGACCGAAAGGCAGGCAGTGTTTGTCAACCAATCAAAATCACTTTTATGGATATATACAAAGAAATGTCAAATGTCAATGAAAAAAAGTACATTGAAACGAAGCTAGTTTGCAGTCTTTACAGCTTCAGTGTTTGAACTCATTGTGTTAGCTGTGCTGTTGGCTAGCTCCTCTGAACAGCAGTGTCCTGACGAGAGAGCACATTTGCTATGCCAGGCGAAATTGCGCCTGATTAGCTCATTGTTATGGATGTATCCAAATAAATGTCACAAGAAAACAGCTTAAACAAATGCAATGCAGCTACTTTTGTTATTCTTTTTGACATTTGACGTGACTGTAAGTTAGCCGTAGTTGGCTAGCTAGTAAGGGATAATAATGTTGCCAGCCAGTATGTCATTTAGAACGAACAACGAGGTCGCATCCATAGATACAGAACAAAAAGACTGAACGTCTGGGTCGCGTCTCTGGCAACCGAACCTATAGAACGAACAACCAGCCAGCCGGCTTCCGTAGCATCTCTAGATTTGTGGCAGGACTATATCTTGTGGAAGGATGAAATAGTATGAATAATTAATAAAAAAAAAAGATTTTTTTATGAAAATATGTCAATCATCAAGTTATAAGGCCCTCGAAGCCATTGTTTGGGGGATTTTTTGGCACTGTTTGCTGGCCATCGACTTCGTCTTGGGCCTAACACCCATGCTAATATATCCTCCAAACACCAGCTTATTGTCACGCCCTGACCATAGAGAGCCATTGTTTCTCTATGGTGAAGTGGGTCAGGGCGTGACTGGGGGTGATCTTGTTTATTTATTTCTATGTGGTGTTCTAGTTTATTTTCTATGTTGGTGATTTGTATGATTCCCAATTAGAGGCAGCTGGTAATCATTGTCTCTAATTGGGGATCATATTTAAGTAGCTGTTTTTCCCACCTGTGTTTATGGGATATTGTTTTGAGTTAGTGCACGTAGCATCTTTGTAGTCACGGTTCGTTGTTAGTTTGTTTATTTGTTTTTGTCTTTGCTAAGTTTCACTTTATTCATTAAATTATGTGGAACTCAACATCCGCTGCGCCTTGGTCCGATATTTATTCCAGCGAACGTACTTAAGTATAGTATAACTGGATTGTGAGCAGGGTCTGTATGTTGTGCATGAGACTGAATATTTGGATAACAAATTAGGACCATTCATCTTGCATTACATCTTTGGCTACTATACCTGTAATTGTATGCTTTGCATATTTCAATTCCTTAACACAATTCACCTCCTCTCCTACGCTTTACAACCATTCCACTCTTACTATCGGATGCCCAAATATATATTGGCATAATTGTTAACATACCTTACAGCACTGCATGAACATTTTAATTTCTAAATGCAAACAGTCGAGCTGAGAGGAGGACTGACTCGGGAATCAGAGGCCCTGGGAAACTCCAGGCAATGCAAAAACCATGTGGATGAAAAATCGGGAGTCCATTTGCATACTGCTGCAACTGGCTTCAAGGCATTGTGCGGGCTTATTGGCCTACAAAACTGTTACTCGTGAACCTAAAGTGTCATTCCATTATGGGAGCCCAATACGCATCCTCTGTTTAGTCCCGGCTTAGCAGCTTCTTAAAAGTTGCTCTTTGTGCTAACGTGCGCTAACAATTCAGGGGTCAAATCATTAGCGATCTGGCTTTGACTTTGTCAGCATAAAACAAAGCAGTTGGATGAAAAGTGGAAAAGTGTGAGAGTAACAAACCCAGAGCCTTGTTTTGTATATCACAACCGTCACTGCTTTTGCCTGACTTTTGTACTTTTATGTTGCTCTGTTGCCATGGATCTACAGTATCTTCAGAAAGTATTCACACCCCTTGACTTTTTCCACATTTGGTTGTTACAATGTGGGATTAAAATGGATTTGTCAACAATCTACACAACAAAACACAGGTACCCACAAGACCAACGGACATGGTAACAATAACCAACAAGACAATGGTGAACAGAGGGCACATATATACAATTACTAATCAGGGGGAAATAGGAACCAGGTGTGTGTAATTAGACAAGGCAGTCCGCGGTTGGTGGTAATGAACCAGTTCAGTGACACCTAGAAGCCGGTGACGGAGAATTCCGGAACTGGTGCATGGAAGGAGCAGCAGTAATGGAGGGATCCGTGAGATGAGTGGTACTCAGTAATGTGTTGTATTGGATTTGCCCCAAACATAACACGTTGTATTCAGTACAAAAGTGAATTGCTTTGTCAATTTCTTTTGCGCTATTACTTCAGTGCCTTGACGCAAACATGTATGTATGTTTGGGAATATTTTTATTCTCTACAGGCTTCCTTCTTTTCACTCTGTCAATTAGGTTAGTATTGTGGAGTAACTACAATGTTGTTGATCCATCCTCAGTATCACAACCATTAAACTCTGTAACTTTAAAGTCACCATTGGATTTAATGGTGAAATCCCTGAGCGGTTTCCTTCCTCTACGGCAACTGAGTTAGGAAGGACGCCTGTATCTTTGTAGTGACTGGGTGTATTAATACACACTTCAAAGTGTAATTAATAACCCTACCATGCTCAAAGGGATATTTAGTGTCTGTTTTTGTATTCACTGCTCGAATGTGGGACCTTACAGATAATTGCATGTGTGGGGTACAGAGATGTTTGCATAACAAAGGAGTTGAATACTTACTGACTCAAGACACTTCAGCTTTTGATTTTTATTTAGATTGTAAACATTTCTGAAAACATAATTCCACTTTGACATTATGGGGTATTGTGCATAGGCCAGTGACAACAAAAAAAGACAATTTAATCCTTATTAAATTCAGGCTGTAACACAACAAAATGTGGAAGAAGAGAAGGGGGAATGAATACTTTCTCAACGCACCACGTCCCATTCATTTTATATCTGTCTCCAAAAACAACATTTTTTCCCACAACACTGGCACCGAGGCAACATTTCTCTGAAGACGTTCCAAGGACTTTAATTTGCTGGTGCCTTCAGGAGAAAAAAAATATGACTACACACAGCTCGGCAACAATTCCTCTGTTTCGTCTTCGTGTGTGATATGTGCCGCAGCACTTCAGAGTGGGGTTTGGTGGGAACAAACGAGGTACAGTAGGCTGCATCACTGACGATAAACACGTTTTGATGAAGGCATAAAGAAGAAATGGCTTGAATTATTGAAATATTGAAATTGTCCACATTACCATGATTCATGTTCCCATTTCTAAGATTTATGAACATAGGGTGACGGATGACATTAAAGCCGACGTACAACTTGTAATATTGATGAAAATTCAGTAGAGAATGGCAATATTGATATATTGTTTAAGACAGATATAAGCCTGGAGGTTATTACGTCTGCGTTCCAAATGGCACCCTATTCCCTACATCGTGCATCCCTTTTGACAAGAATCCTATGGACCCTGGTCAAAAATAGTGCTCTACATAGGGAATAGGATTCTATTTAGGAAAGCCTACATGTTAATTGAATACATAATCCATGAAGCATCCCAGTGATATTTTTCTTCTAGCCAAAAGACAAAAAGCCTTTTGGAACACGGGAAAATTAGAGAAGCCAATAATTGCAATCGGACTATGAATGCTTTGAGTATTTTCCGATGATGACATATCAGGCCTGGTTCCACTTTAATCACAATCTGTAATTAACAAAATCCATAGTCTGTTTGATTATCATAATGATTAGTGACGGGGGAGAAAATGTATACAGTAGCATATTTTTTTATGATATATAGCATCGCTTTGACAATATCACAAAATTATTTTTGCGCTTAAAACAGTATTGTTCCTTCATGGTTTGTTCTCCATCTTCATTTGTTTCCAGCACTTTTATTTCCATGACTGCATGACTCATGGCTCTCTCTTGTCTGTCTGCAGCAGACATATGACGAGCAGTATGTTTGGAACACTGAATCGCAATACATATAGAATCGTGAGAATCCATATTGCACTGGCACCAAAGTCTTGTGATAATATCGTATAGCGAGGTCCCTGGCAAATTCCAGCCCTAACGATGATGGCAATGTTGTTTCCTGTGCAGTGACAGAAAAAAAAGAGTAAAAGTCCCCATGTACAAAGTACCCCACTTGTCATTCGGATGGTAGTCATTCTATTGTTTTTCCTGTTCCCTATCATTTATGATACATTCTTTTAAGTTCTGTCTGCTTATGCTGTATTTTTTTCAACAAAAATAACTGGTTGTAAAAATGCCTCGAAAAAAATATACATTTGAACGACATATTCTTAACCACAGGACTCGACTTGACATGCCTCCATACAACGTGTGCATACATACAAAGCACACATGACGGGAGAGGCATCGTTTCACGCGGAGAGTGTCGTTCATATTACCGTGGAGGGTCGGGTTAAACACACAGAAAACAAGAAGAAAAAAAATAACATGTGCAATTGTTTTTTCCGTGTTCCAAATGGGTGATTATAGCGTGTGAATGAATGCATCACAAACATCATTGCACAGCAAATTGTTGAATCTTCTGGTTGAGAAGAATGGCATGGCTGCAATTCAAAACACTCCGAAATGAAAATTGGGCAATATCTCTGTACATGGCCCAATTGTACTGCTGTTGGCCAACTTTCACCCATTTCCAAACAGGAGGTCATTATGGCGAATGTACGCGTCATAACAAACATCATTGCAGAAATGTTTGCTTTTTCAGAATAAAAGGACAAGGACTTGAAAAGGAGAAAAGTCTGCTTTCAGCACCACTATGGAGGATATAACAGTCAAACAGAAAGGTTTCAATAAAACCACGTCTCTTTCTTCATGTGTTTTCAAGTGGAGAACATGTATTGGGAAATAACGACACAAGATGCATTGACAATTGGATAACCTTGGCAAAAGAGAAGAGACTTGAATGCTGGCTTAGTCCACTTCAAAACACTCCAAGACGAAAAGTGGGCAGGATCAGCGTACATGGCCCCATATTGCAGGCATAAATGGCTGACCTTGGACCTGTCAGCGGAGATCCTAAAATGTCACTGCTGGGTTCATGTGATATAGCCAAAAAGGATCTAGAAGTTCTTGCATGGTTAGAGTGCCAGAGAGAGAAGGAGAGAGAGAGAAGGAGAGCGAGAGAGACTGGGCGGGGAATGAGTGAAGGTGAGAGATGGGCCTACAGACGGACAGAGAGATACAGAGAGATACAGATGGACGGAGAGGAGGACTCCCTCTACTTCCCTTCAGTGCCCTGTCTGTGGAGCGCAGGCGGGAGGATCCCCACTGATATGGTTGTCACTGAACATCACCCCCATAGAGATACAACGCTCTATGGCCGTCCCCCTGCCTGACCCCGTGTCCTTCCACTGACCATACCCCGGGGGCCTGTGTCCCAAATGTCACCCTTATTCCCAATAGTGGTCGAAAGTAGTGTACCACATAGGAAATAGAGTGCTAGGGTGCCATTGGGGACAGACTCAGTGAATCTCAGGCTGGCCCCATTCACTTTGAGTAGACAACATTGCTCTATCCCCTTACATCCATCTACCACATCCATGTCCCTAACCTACACTAAAACTATTTATATTCATGACAACGTTTCAGCTGTTCTATAAAGCAGAAACCTGAATTCAATACAGTTGTGCTTTGATCCCCAACTTTCCTTTATTTCACAATATCTCGCCTGTTAACGGTTGACTGAGTCAGATTAGACAGAGAGAGTATAAAAGAGAGAGAGAGAGAGAGAGAGAGAGAGCGAAAAAGAGACCTCTCAAACCTAAAACAAACTGTCAACCTGGCAGTTGTCCATAAAGAGGAGGGGAAACGTGTTCCTACATCCCATGCATTTTAGATCATCTCTCTCTTGCCTTTCTCCCTCACTCTCTCTGTGCATTGGGGCATTCAGCCGCCTCGCTTAATTTGGAGTAGAGACAACTGTTATGTGTCTAAGTGATGTGTTAAAACATAAATAAAAGAAGTCAAGGAGTTTGTGCCTGAACACAGGGAATGATATTACGTCATCCCTGGGCAACTGGAAGAACCGGGAACGCTAAATGTTTTAACACCAACTTTGAGGTAATGCTGAGAGAAACGAACAGTTGATTATCTAGGGCGATGCCAAGATCCACCTCCTCTTGGATTCTGTGGGTTTTGCCAAGGGAAACCGTTGAACTGAGCTGAGGTGGAAACCAAACATCAGGTTTTCTCAATCTTTTCGACCTCATGCACAAGGCAAGTCGGCTTTGAGAAAATTGCACAGGACTGCATAACCTACTGTAACCAGCCAGCCGACCAACCGAGCCCAGATTTGAATAAGGGGGTTACGGTGAAAGACTTTGTGGCACACGGCACAGTTCCTGTGAGTTGGTTGTTAGGATATTAGTACATTAGAAAGAGAATAAACATATTTTTTGCTTACAGTCTAAGGGGCTTAGATACAGTCAGAGCTATGTGTTTTGATTTGGTCAAAAACTCCCTTTCACTCCACTGACGGTGACTGCAAGTTGCTATTACTCAGAAGAACAAGCAACTGTAGTCTCTCCTCATTCTCATTGTTTCAACACAAAAGTGGGCTGTGTATAACTTCTCAAACTCACATGTCTTCCTTTTTCTGTTGAGTCGCAAAATAAAATACACTGTGGTCATTCAACGATACCGATATGTCACATAACATTCAGTGCTATATGCAGACGCATAAATATTGCAGAAGGTATGGCCGTTGACGTGATTTTACAATTCTAGTAACTCCGCCATTGTGAACATATAAATAATGCTCCTTGGTGAGTACAGTATACTGCCCATTCTACAGTACCTGATCATCCAAGATAATCTATTTCCTGCCGAGCAATCTAGATGGATGCTGATTGGTCCATGAACAGGGTCATTGTAAAGCCCAGATAGGAGGCACTGGCTGCCATCCTCTTTAACTGAACACAACCCAGTCAGTGGCAGACACATTGTAGAGCAGATGCTAACAAAGTACCTTTATAATGTCTAAAGTCAGAGTAGCAACAAGGCTTAGCGGTATTGCCTCTCCGCATCGCATTACCCCACCAGCAGCCATAATAACATGCAGCAGAGTACATAAAACGCGCATCAATAATGAATTCATTATTTATCTATTTAGCAAAGTGCTGTCAGTCAGATGATATGCAGCATACATTATGCAGATTGGATCCAATCCTGTTGGGGGGGGGGGACTAATTCGTACCGTCAGCTGGCGCGATATCTATATACATGTTGACGTTTTCATTTAGAGGAGAAGAGGGGGGAGAAAATGGCTGCCGCTGACAGCTGTGATTTCCTTTGGGGCTTTGTTGCACTTTTAATAATCGCTTTTTTTTTTAAAAACACACTGCCACACAACGGGATGAGGTGAGACGGCATTGGCGGGCCGCCTTCAAACACTGAATTGGTTTTCCTCCAGTATTTTGAAAGAAAAAGTTTTAAAAGGGAGTGGATAAACGAGAAGGATTCAGGAACAGTAGATATAGCACCAACCAACGAGGCAGTCGCTTGCCAATTGTAAATGCAAAGGTAATTTCGAAAAGGTTAATAACATTTGGAAACAGCCACGGCCAACGCTATTAAAATTTACAGCTATTCATATTCAAGGAGCTAGAGGTAAAGAAATGACTGCGGGGAGCGTCGTCTGCACTGGCCCAGGGTGTATTTGCACTGGTGTAGAGGATGGAAGTGGCATCCTTTAATTCATTCAAATGAATGGAAGCTACTGTCCCCCTGCTGCCCTCTTTGGGGCGTGGGCCGTCGTAATGAAATATTTACAGGTGAAGGAGTCTGGGTATATTGCTAGTTCGCATGAGCGGAAAGTACAGCTATGCAACCTGATTGGCAGAGAGATCGAACATGTTATGAGGTGAATGTGACTTGATGTCACAGGCCGTCTTCGGTGTAGACTGCAAAGCTGTGCTTGTGTCTCAGCACAGTCACACAAACACGTCATACTGTAACGTATCCCATACTGTACAGTCAGCCACCACACCAGCGCCTAGCTTGTACAAGCACCAACACCAAACACCAACACACGGAGTCCAAGAAAATGCGTCATTTTGCCACTGACATCCAAATTCGCCCCTTTTAGTAATGCTCAGATATTTTCCTTTCACGTTGTCCATTACAGCAACTATGGTGGATGCGTAACCAGGCCAGCTTGGCTCAGTAGCGTGAACAGGGTATATCTTGTTTACACAACAGTCGGAACACCCCAGTGATCCCAGAGCTTCTCAGAATTGACTCCTTTGAGTGGCTTGTCAATCAAATGTTTTCTGTCGGCAACACAGAACTCACAGCACTCACACACACACAGCAGGTTTCCCTAGAATACGTACGTACAGCACTGCAGCTCCTGTACCATCAACTACAGCAAGTGGTCTCTGCATAGCTTTCACCTTTTGGTATTTACAGTCGCTTCTGGGCTCACCAAAGGTTACCTGACGCAATTTGCACACCGCCACAACACTCCAACAGATGCATATTTATACCACATAGTCACGGTAACTCTATGTACAATAGCCGTACAAACTGAACGTATGGTAACTATTGAACTATTGGTTACTGGTCAATGGACTCAGGCGAGCGCACGTCAACATATGCACAGGAGGAAAATGAACGCATTGATCCGTAGTATAGATTTATGATGGGGATGAGTGATTGAACAGCGCTGAGAATGCATTAGGTAAGGCATAATGCTTTGAGTAATGCTGGAACACATTTAACGTTTCTTCACGGAACCGCGGCGGTGGCGCATTAGGTCCGTATGGTCTCCTTTGGCTCAATGGAACTCAACATGGTAGTTCCTTTGAGCCAAATGAGAGCACACTGACAATGTGTCGACCAGCAAATCAGACAGGAGTGGTTGAAGGAAGGGCTCAATTGACCTGTGATTACAATTGGCCCTTGTTTCGACAACCTAAAGCAATCAATGTCACAAATTAAACACACTTGTCCACCATCCAATAGCAAATGCAAACCACCACTACCAATTATGCTCCCCTTAACAGGAAACACAGTTAATGGAACTGTGCACCCTTCAGATAGAAATAGAATAATGTAGAACAAACATGCCTATCTTTATTCACATGTACGGTTTAACAGAGCATAACAGAGTGAAAAGGTGTTGAGTGTTTGCTCGTTAAAGGAGCAACTAACATGTAAGCTCCTAATAAAAGCTTAAAGATCGGTCCTCATTTTACCCCAATGGCAGATGTATTACTACCATTCCAGCATGTGCATGTTCTGGTCCAAGAGACATCATTTTTACACATCGTACCCGTGTACGGGTTAGAATATAGCTGATTTGAGTGAGGGAAATGCTTTGATGTCATACCAGCAATCCAAACACCCGTGATTCCAAATGTGCACTTCACATCTCCAAATCATAAAACTCATGTCATGCACAGTGTCAACGTTTATGATCACTCTGTTTGATGCACAGTTACAAGACATGTCGTCAGACCCTGGGTAGTTCTGAACGCAATGAGCCTGTTTTTATTTCGATGATAATTTGCAACGGCACACGCACCTGAATCATAGGAGGTTGGTGGCACCTTAATTGGGGAGGATGAGCTCATGGTAACGTCTGGAGCGGAATAGGTGGAACGGTATCAAACACATGGTTTCCATGTGTTTGAAGCTATTCCATTCGAGCTCTGACCTGAATGCGCTAACCACAATTCTGTTTCTCTGAATTACCTTGTGAAAGCCTAACACCGAGAGATCGTATTTTACAACTTAGCTAGTCATGTTGGCAATAGACCAAGCTTTCAAATCATGCCCCCCTGACCCAGATTGCAGTTTTTGGATCGCATAAACAAAAATGGTAATCGCGTGATGGCGGGAGGACCTCTTCTTTGAGGCTTGTGTTCCAAATGAAACAAATTCAGGTGTGCCTGTTCTAATTTCTCAACGGCACAGCTTGGAGAGCTAAAATAAACAAGTACTCTATAGTTAAAACCTCTTCTTTGAGTCATAAAGGTGCATTGAAATTGCTTAGGAACAGTGCAGACTTTGGAAAGGTGTGTGTGTGGCCACTTGGAGACACCAGTAAGTCCTCTCACTCAAACCCTTGTCATTTGTTTGTCTTATGTTGCACCTACCCCACATATTCCAGTACATAGTCTTATCACGTTACTGAATGTATCCAGAGTATTTTCAGATTTTGTTATCAACAAAAGGCGGTAAAATATACAGTAAATATAAAACGCACATAAAATCGACAGCGTAATGTTTGGAATCAGCCTTGTGTCTACTTCTGTGTACTCACCTTTGGTCTAATACTTTTCCCTTGATCTCCAAACTGTTCCCTTTCAATTGCTACCATGGTTTTTGCATATGCTTTTCATGTTTCTCCTGTAAGAAAAATGACAATTTAAACTGAGTTTAAAAAAAAAAGTTTTTAAAAACCTCAGACAGTCAAGACTTATTTCACCGCAATTGACAATTAATCTGAACTAGACCAGAATGACCATGTCCTGCTTCAAGACTTAAGTAGAGTTCTGAGTTAGTTGGTCATTCGTTCAGGCCTTTTCCACCATATCGCAACTGAAAGGGATTCTGTTTCTGTCTCTATATTTATAAAATGCGTCCACAGAGGTTGCTCAGCAATGACATTGATTCCGGTGCCGCAGTCAAAGCCAAGGCACAAATCCAAGCATTGTAAATAATTAGACAAATGCAGAGGAAATATACAAGAGTAAAGACAGAGGAAACGCAACATCACATTTCCCCTGTGTGCAATGTGCTGCCTTGAATTCCCCTAACCACAAAGGTGCAGGTTTCATTGTACTGTAGAGTTATAAGACTGAAAGTTATGCTAACTTTGCTACAGAGATACAGTATCATACAACGTTTTTATTATACTCGTATTTATGTTCAGTACATATGGTTTTTCACCGGATAAAACACATTCTATCGTAAGTTGTCAAACCACAGGTCCTTGTGGAGCAATTTGACTGTAATAGATATGTTACCTTTCCAACACAGAGTGGGAGCGATTCTCTTCAGGGAAGTGCGGTTTTTATATTCTCAAGACACACATTCACACTGGTAAGACACTTTCAACTGTGAGCACAGGTTATTGTAGAGATAGGAGATTGTAAAGGTTATGTGAACTTATCTACCGACAGTGGGAGCGATTATATTCAGAGAAGTGATGTTTTTATACTCTATAAACACGTTTACACTGAGTAGAGTTCTTTAACGGGTATCTTGTGAGAGCAGATTGGTGGCCGGAACATTTGAAACCCACATAACAACACTCTCTGGCCTCTTTTAATGATGGTCCGGTGAGGCAATCAATGCACCCGTGGAGGACTTTATGACATCACATTGAGCCCTTGTTCAAATGAAATATGAACAACTCAATACATTTCTCGGTGGAAACCTTTTTTAATCCATTTGTTTTTTTTAAGAGCTGTAAATTAGCCTCATTAGCCATTATTTTTATTACCTTAGATGAGATCATTTGCGATTACTTTGGGAAAGTAGAGATATTTGTTTAAATGACCATTTCAGAGGGTAAACTGGAGAGGGAAAAATATGTTTTTTTTTTTTTTTAGCATTTTGCATCCCTGTACCATTCTCGAAGGCCAACAGGCGTACAAACAACCTTATGAAATGAATAAAAAAATACACTTTACCATGCAGGGACGGACCCCCGGCACAGCAAGAGAGGAGAATAAACACGAAAGTGCTCTTTATTGGTTTTACCCTCCTCCACGGCCGTGTCTTAAATCATCAATATTTAATCGGGACCCTGGGTCGAACGGCTGAGCGGCATTGGGAGAAAAGAACCAGAGATAATCACATATTAAGAAATCATTTCAATGCTCTAAATTAGTCATGTCATTTTCACATAAATGAATGTTAATTCAACGCGACTGGCAATTTATGCACGTTCTAATGAATTCATCCTTTTTTATCATCTTTGTTCGTCTGTGGAGGTGGTAACCTCTTCGTTTGTACTCGGGCAAAGCGCTAACAAGCCTCCCCTCAGTCAGTGTCAACCAATCACAAGTCGCGGGGAAAGAAATGTGCACCCTCCTTATGTTTCACTCCGCAAAGCCTCTGGATTCTATCTTCAAAGAAAAAGAAAAAAACACGTTTTTATGGCTCGATTTGTTATACGTTCTTATTTGGTTACTTTGCCTCTGTTGTCAGGAGCCATGTTTCATCCCCTTTGTTTCAATGGAGCAGGGTCATATTTTACCCAAGAGCCCCCAGGTTGGAAGATAGAGCTTGTTGCCATGAGCAGTAAAGCAAACTCGCACATAAAGTGCAAGCACACACACACACACACACACAACGGCACACACACACACACACACACACACATGCACACGCACACACAAACAAACACAGGAGACCTTAGAGTGTAGGTGATTGTTTAGCAAAAAATGTAAATTGAGACCAATAGTTGTGGTGTAGAGAAAGACATTTACTTAGTATAACTTTTGATCATAAGAATTTGCATTTGAATTTATTGCACACAGTCTTTTTAAAAGTAATATATTACAATGATATGCGCAATTCATTCCTACAGTTTGGCACGAACACAGACCGTATGTCTTTAACTGTGTGTCAATGTGACTCTTTTATAATTAGACCAGATATATCTCTGTCTGCCTGTCACACACACACACACACACACACACACACACACACACACACACACACACACACACACACACACACACACACACACACACACACACACACACACACACACCTCCAGAGTTGAATCTCCTGACATCCTACACTGTCCTGCTAAGATAATTGACCCTGATAATCTAATGGTCTCCATCTCCTTCTCTGGGGGTCAAAGGTCATTCTGTAGTGTCTGTCCATTCTGACACATCCTCACCCCTTTAGCTCAGAAGCTGACAATAACTTCCACTGTGAAGACATAAGTTTCACTTTCACTGCTGCGAGGAAGCTTCAAACTATATATATATATCTTCTCTGAATTAATTCTGTGCACAGTGTGATGACGAAATTGATGTTCTCCACGTGGGATAATAAAGTTGACTGATACTGAAATTAAATTAACTGAGGTGAGTCTTGCTTTAATGATAAGGCCGAAAAGTTAACAATGGCAGTATGGGAAGCGATTACATGTCAGCATTCCTAGATTTAAAAAAAAAAGAAGAAAAAGTTCAGCCGTTTAAAAAAAAATAACGAACACGGACTCACTAGGCTTAATTAGATAGGGCCCTTCTAATGTTAGATGATGTTATGTGTGCGATTAACCTGAAGAAAATACAAAAATGTTGTTTTGGGGATTCTAGCAAATATGACATGTCACAGTGGCCACCGTGGTCAAATGATGACTTCACAGTGTTAACTGGATGTATAAGCAAAACAGTACATCGTCAACATGGTTTGTCTACCAAACGAGACAATGCAAAACCCCTTTCCCACACAATTTCTACCAACATGTCACTGTCCTTATAGGGACTTGTATCCCCTTCCAAAATGCTAAGGCAGTAGGGTGGCTGTTTCCTAAGACAATATTAAGTGGGCAGTGTACTCGCCTTTAGATTTGTAGCTCGACGGGACAGTATCAAACACGCCGCTGTGAATCACGACTCGCAGGACAAGTCATTTTCCTTTCTTCCAATCTCGGCCCTATCTTATCCCCAGAGGCATTCTTCACTAACTCTCGCTCTCTTTGAGAGCACTTCCTGTGAGAGATTCCAATGCCACACTGGCTGCCCCCCTGCTCCCCAGAGTCCTATTACCCACAATCCCAACGGGTGCTTGCCGTGCCTCCTGGGAACGGGGAGAAAGGGAGATGTGCGTATATAAATCGGAATCTTTAAATACAGTATAAATGCTGCCTGGTAGTTACAACAACAACAGCTTCCTGAAGTGAAGCAGAGCTTGTGATGCTGTCTTGTCATTGGCTCACCTCACTGATCCAGACAAGTGACACGCGCACACACACACACACATCCTCGATTTGAACAAATGTTTTGAGTGGAGGTGACGTCGACTGAAGGGATTATGTGTGTGTGTGTGTGTGTGTGTGTGTGTGTGTGAGAGAGAGAGAGTGAGTCTTAGCTTCCTGGATGGAATACGAGAGAGGTCGACAGAGAGGGCGAGAGCAGACGAGAGAGGGGAGGAGAGAGAGAGAGGGAGAGAACGTGAGAGAAGAGTGCCTGAGGGATGGAGGGAGGGAGAGAGAGAGATCCAATTTCACTGTTTAAAAAACAGAGTTGGCGTCAGGTTGGCCTACACACACAGCCCAAGGTGAGGTCTCTTCAGTTCACTCTACCGTATCCCTACGCCTCTCCTCCTGCTTGCCTTTGCCTGACTCCAATGTCATCTATACTGTATACGGTGGGGCTCAACCCCCAATCTCTCAACCCTCCAACTCCACCGATCACAACTTATTAAGCCCAGTTAGCAAAGGGCTCAGAGGTGAGCCAACGAATACTGGGGACTGGAGCGCGGACAAGCGAGTGGTCACATTATAATGTGTGTAAGCAGAAAGTAAGGTCATGGCCAAACTTAAGTGGCCCGAGTGTGCAGACAGTGTGCAGACTGGCCCTCCTGATTGGAGAGGCTAACTGGTATTAACACAGCATGGTTGGCTTTGTGCCTGGATGCCCATAGTGAATGGTACATGATATTGGGTTAGGGAGGATTGCCAAAAGCTGTTGGCATTAGTACTAGTGGTCAGAGCCAAGGTAATTGGTATTGGTAATGCTTTGACTGCTGGAAATTGAAAGTGTGTATGTGTGTGTATGTGTGTGGACAAGTTGGTGTGTGTGTGTGTCTGTCACGACATTTACAGGGGGATCATCGTTAACAATGTGCCATTTTCGGGGGGCGGCACCAATGGGAAAGAGAAGAAGGAGGGGGGCTGGGATCTGTGTCACAAACGGCACCCTAATACCTCTATAGTGCATGACTTTGGACCAGAAATGCCTAAATGTCTACCAAGAGTAATGCACTACGGAGGGAATATGTTGCCATTTGAGACACATTGGAGAAACTACTCAAACCTCATAAGTACCACAACTGTCAGTGATATAGTCACTTTCTGGAATACTTTGTAGTTAATTGGCACATTCGGTGCCATTTCGGGGGGCACCGCTGGGATAGAGGAGGAAGTGGAGGAGTCTGGGCCTTGGAGTTCAAACCTAGCCTCGCGGTGATACAGCCACTTTCCTGAAGCACTTCATTTATATATTGGGTTGTGAGTGCAACAGGTTTTTAAAACGTTTTTTTTGGGGGGGGTCAATATCCTTCCCCTCCGGTATCCAAAGGGTTATAACGATGACAATGAGATGGGCAAAGAGGAAACAGGAGCCATATGTTTGATACCAAACAGCTCAGTTCTACCTCCAGGACACAACGCATCAGATGAGACGAGGCGAAATGGGTCTCTTTGTCTCTAGATGCAAGCTCTTGCTCACCAAAGGCCTCACCGTCACAGTTTCAAACCTAGATGCTACTATTAGGCATACACTGAGTGTACAAAACATTAGGAACACCTGCTCTTTCCTTGACACAGGTGAAAGCTATGATCCCTTATTGATGTCACTTGCTAAATCCACTTCAGTCAGCGCAGATGAACGGGCTATGTTAGTAGGTGCAAGGCGCAATGGCTTGTGTCAAGAACTCCAACGCTGCTGGGTTTTTCATGCTCAGCCGTTCCCCGTGTGTATCAAGAATGGTCCCCCACCCAAAGGGCGTCCAGCCAACTTGACACAACTGTGGGAAGCATTGGAGTCAACATGGGCCATCATCCCTGTGGAACGCTTTCTACACCTTGTAGAGTCCCACGCCCCGACAAATTGAGGGGTTGCAACGCAATACTAGAAAGGTGTTCCTAATGTTTGGTACCCTCAGTGTATATCTCTCTCCATCTCAATCTCTCGACCCACTCTAACCCCAGCTATTCTTCCCTCCCGTCTTCCCGGGCTCTGTCTCTCTCAGTTCTTCTTTTCCATTCTATTTCAATTGTTAAGTTGGTAAAAGAGGAGAGGTGAAGAGAGAGAAATAGAAAAGAGAGAAGAGAACAAAAGAGAGATTAGTACAAGACAAGAAAATACACCATACTAAAAGGCAATAAAAGACAAGAACAAATGAGAAGTGAAAAGAAGAGAGGAAAGAGGAAGAGCAGAGACTGGAAGAGAGGAGAGGAAGAGGAGAGGGGAGGAAGAGGAGAGCAGAGAGTGGAAGAGAGGAGAGGAAGAGGAGAGGGGAGGAAGAGGAGAGCAGAGAGTGGAAGAGAGGAGAGGAAGAGGAGAGGGGAGGAAGAGGAGAGCAGAGAGTGGAAGAGAGGAGGAGAGAAATTGGAGAGGAGAGGAAGAGGAAGAGGGGAGGAAGAGCAGAGCAGAGCAGAGGAGAGGAGAGGAGAGGAGAGGAGAGGAGAGGAGAGGAGAGGAGAGGAGAGGAGAGGAGAGGAGAGTGGAAGAGAGGAGAGGAAGAGGAGAGGGGAGGAAGAGGAGAGCAGAGAGTGGACGGGAATAGGAGAGTAAATGGAGAGGAAGTGGAGAGGATAGGGGAGTGGAGGAGAGGAGAGGAAGAGGAAGAGGAGAGCAGAGAGTGGAAGAGAGTAGAGCAGAGCAGAGGAAGAGGAGAGTGGAGGAGAGGAAGAGGAGAGGAGGAGGAAAGGAGAAGATAGGAGAGGAGTAGTAGAGCAGAGAGTGGAGAAGAGGAGAGCAGAGAGTGGAGGAGAGCAGAGAGTGGAGGAAAGGAGGAGCAGAGAGTGGAAGAGAGGAGAGCCTGTGAATAATCTGTACAGTAAGCCTCTGAGGGTCTCTGCACGGTGCCCTCTCATGGAGGACATCGCTGATTGATTGGAGCAGGGGAAAACTTTGTCAGGCTGGCCATCATAAGTAGATCTCTTCCCTGATAATAAATTCCTTCCTTCTTTCCCCCCCTCGGCAGGGGACTCATGTCAAACTGTTGCATTTTACTGACGATGATGCCAGGACGATTCCTGTTAATGCACATTCCAAATTCCATTCCCTGCTCTGTACATATCATCCCTGTGTCAGTTCACCCTGACTGAGCTTGAATGTGTTAGGGTGTGTGTGTGTGTCTGTGTCTGTGTGTGTGTCTGTGTGTGTGTCTGCATCCCAAAATAAGAAGAAAATAAAAAGTGTATTAGAGTGAAATTGCGAAAGAAAAAGTGTAATGGTGTGAGCCAGTGTGTGTGTTCAGTGTGTGCGGTCATCTCAGAGTGAGTGGGCAACCAGACGTCACAAATAACCCCATCTCAGAGACTAAGCCTACTGTACATAACAGATGAGGGTCGGTGAGAGAATGGGGGAATTACTTTTATCGGCAAAGTGTCATGATTAATAGATGTTCTCAATTAAAGTTACAGACAATGGACAAGGAATCGCAGGTTGGCTGTTTCTCCTCCTAAACTACCACATTTTCTCCTTCCTTCACAGGTCAGCGCCACCAACTCATTAGAAGTCGACAGGTCCGCCCAAAGGGGGGCTACAGGACTTTCTCTCTCTCTCTCTCTCTCTGTGTCTATGTCCCTCTCTTCTTCGCTCTCCCCCTCTACCCGTCTCTCTCTCGCTCCCTTCTTCCTCTCCCCCTCTCTTTCTCCGGCTCTGTCATTTGTCATGGCTGCAGCAGCTATACCAATGGCTCCACTGTGGCACTCGGCTGGTATTCTATCAGGAGATCAGTCACCCATTGAAAACGGGCTCCGAGGGATGTTTGCCATTGGTGCGTTAGGACTTGGTGACACTTGCCATTGGTGGGTTAACTATGACGCTGTGACCCTCTACCGCACACCCTGTGAGCTTATCTGTATAACCGCCAGGCATTAATGTAGAGAATCTAATTCGATGTAGAATGGTGTTTTGTGCAAAAATCATGAATATTCGAGTAATTAATCCATTTGGCTCGGTAAGAAATGTTAATTAATTAGGGCTTTGATTTAATGTATTCTTACTCGGCGCACCATTATGCTCTCTCGATGCGAACCTCGGAGACGCGGGGCTTTCAGACGTGTGGACTTTTCCAACGCTTGTACGCTGTGGCAGTACACACAAAGACACACCACGCGTCTCGTGAAGACTCACACACACACACACACACACACACACGCACGCACACATACACACACGCACACACGCACGCACGCACGCACGCACGCACACACACACACACACGCCACTGCTTCAGGGCAGTCGTTTATTCTCCTTAGCTCTGTGTCACTATGCATTTTTCGTAATGCACATGTATGATGCACAGTTAATGACATTCGTCCACAAACTCAATGAGACAATGAGTCACTTGTTCATAGTCCATTAATTGTGTGGCTCCAGACATAAAAATCACAAAAGAAACATACTACGTACAACAGGACAAAGGCCTCCGTGTGGAAGGAGAGGCGTCTTTCAAGTCGAGGCGCATTTGGCAAATCATAAAAGACAGACTGTCATAGAAGCGGTGTGCAGAGGAGGGAGGATTCGATTAGGTTGTCATATTGGGTTGTCGCTCGGTGGATGTGCTGACGTTCACAGACATACTCTGAGATGGATTGAATGAACGAAGTCTGGTTCTGTTGAAATCCATGGATCACACTGGAGATGAGGACATTACAGGGTACAGATTGCTCTTGGAATTCAAATTCAGATGTTGAAAGCCTTCCTCTGTCTTTCTGTCTGTCTCATTCTGATTGTCTCTCTGTCTCGGTCTCTCGCCAACTCCTTCTTTGCCTCCCCTGCGCCTCTGCCTCATTGTTCACTCTCTCTCCCGGCTTCTCTCTCTTTTTCTATGTTCTGTCGCTCTCCGTCTCTCACTCCTTCCCCGTCTCCATATCCACTCTCTTCCTCTCCCTAGCTGTCAGAGGGGATTTACCGCGGTTCTCCACTCTGCCGCAGGGCCTAGCAGCCTGTCGGCATGCTTTCACTCAGGTCCTCCTGGGCTTTGGCGGGTGGCTCCCTCTTACCCTGTTAAACAAGACCAGCAAAGCATCTGTCCTAACACTTGGCCACGGTGTCTCTGTCTGTTCCCTGCCATGTTCTCGTTGGATGGCCTGCGTCAGTGGGTTTAACGCTCATGGGCTGAAGAAGCATGGGTTACGCCCCAAATGGCACCCTTTCCCTATGTAATGATCTACATGGGCCCTGGTCAAAAGTAGTGCACTAAATATGGAGTAGGGTGCCATTTGGGACACAGCCATGGTGTTGAAGAGCATAGCTAGCTTACTTCCCAGGAATATTCTCTTCATAATGCCTTATAAGCACATGTATAATGTCACATGAGCCATGGTTAAGGCACTACATGGACATTACACAACATAGGTGCTAATAACTGCTCATAAACATATAACTACACTCATTCCACCTTCCTCCCATTAATCACTGAATGATGCTCATTGGCTTTTGAAGGAGAAGGCTTTTAAACGTTCCCCTAAGAGCAATTTACTTTCCCTGCATCCCTTTTCACTCTACCTCACTATTCATCTGACTCCCCCTCTCTGCTCTCCCCTGCTCGTCGGTTCTTGCACTTAGCAATCGGATATGGTTAATAGCCACTAAATGTAAGGAAAATGCTTAGTCAGAACCAAAACAGCACTTACATTAAAAAAAAGCATAAATAAAGGTCATTTCAGGGCAAAAATTGAGGCCAGTCTGTTTTATAGCTAAAGTATGGGGAGTTGTCTGACTCAAAATAGCTACTAAGAGAAACTGCTGAAAACAATGACGTCTGTCGTTTATTTATTTGTTCCCCATTAGCTGCAACAGCTACTCTTCCAAAACACATTGCAAAACAATCATAGACATAAAACAATACAGACTGCTGTTGTGGTTGGACTTCTAGCAGAAATATGCTCTATAGACCTGTAATGCAAACTGAGTATCCCTGAGAAAGAAGCTGCCTTTGGGTCCATTCCCTACGTTCCTCTGATGGTCTTTAGGCCACATTACCTCTCGAGAGCGTTAATCTTCCTTACGTGCACCTCGTGTGTACAGCTGACGTTTCTTCTTTTCAAAAGCTGTGACTTGCTGGTTTTCTTCCTCAGCCTCCCCGATCTCCCTTTGCACCCTTCCCACCTTGACATGCTCATGACATAAACTAGGGGAGCTGGATTGAAGCGTCAATCAGAGGGTCGAGCTGGTGGCGTTGGCTTCTGGCGTTGTGTGGCAACGGAGACGACACATCTGTAGCCATGGACTTAGATGCAACCCATAAATAGGAACTTACATGGACTCCTAGTTCGATTCTCCCCATGGCCACTGTTAAGCTTAACGGCCCTGGCTTTTAGACGTACCGATACCAGTGAACATTGGCCGTAGAACCATAACCTCTGCCCAAATCTTAGCCCATAGAAGGTATCTGTGGTGTTCTATGTAGCGTATGCCCTGTAAACCATGTTATAAACTGGGTGGTTCGAGTCCTGAATGCTGATTGGCTGACAGCCGTGGTATATCAGACCGTATACCACGGGTAAGACAAAACATGTATTTTTACTGCTCTAATAACCTTGTAACCAGTTTATAATAGCAATAAGGCACCTTGGGGGTTTGTGGTATATGGTGAATATACCACGGCTAAGGGCTGTATATCCAGGCTCTCCGCATTGCGTCGTACGTTAGAACAGCCCTTAACCATGGTACATCGGCCATATACCACAACCCCTCGTGCCTTATCAGTAACACATTTGAATGTACCGCATTTTTACTTTCATACTACCATAAAAACTACCAGCCTCAGGCTGCATAGTTGTTGCCATAGTGAATCTCTTTGTCTGTTTGATGTTGACAAAATCTGCTCGTTTTAGGCCTAAATAGATACCAAATGTCAAATAATTTCCTACATTTGAGAAACATGCCACCCACTGAAGATATGGAGATGCAAATGGTTGCATCATTTCCGTGTTTTTTTTGTTTTTTTGCCTTTGTATTTCCAACTTAAAGTAATGTTTTCCTTCTTGAGTGCATCATCTTCAAGCGCTCTATAATGTGCAGTTAAGGCACAAAAGAAAGACATAACTTAATACAAAGAGAAAACAACTTCCTACCTACAAGATGAATCAGGGGAGGAAGATGCTTTGCATAACTATGACTGTGGTCTGATGTCTGAAAGATCACTTTTTGATGAAGGATCGCTGCCATGGGCATGCGTTTTGGAGGGGCTTCCTACTCAATTACAGTAAAAGTGATTGGATGGCATACTTCCGGATGAGTAAATCTAAATTTGAATACCTCGCATCCCAGCTTCGCCCCTACACTGAAAAGCAGAACCCCAGATGTAGAAATGCCATTTGCCATAAGAAAAGCACGGTCATTGTGTGGTGGTGGCTCGCAACTCCTTGCGAATACCGGACCATGGCAACTCTCTTTGGTATTGGCATATCAACATTAAGTGGTCTAGTCTGCAGGAAAGAATTGCACGTCGAATTGCCAACGTGGATGCAACTTGACAGAACCTTAGCAGGATTCCAGAGAAGAGGCTTTTCGATGTGTACCTGTGCTTTAGATGGTACAAACATACCAATTATTGCCCAGCACATTATTACAACAGAAAAGCATGGTACTCAATCGTACTCCACCTGCTGATCACCCACATTGGTAAGCAGCTATTATTCACTTCATACACGATAGGCCAGTCAGAATGTTATAACTGGTAATGTTCACAAACACATCAATCACACTCATTAATTTAGTCACATTGACAAAATGTAAATAGTCATGTAGCAATCAAATAAAACAAAATATTCAAAGATAAACAGATACGCAAAATGACGTTTCAAGGTTAGCCAATGTTACAATTATGCAACCTTCTAAGTATATACAACGTATCAGTTTCCCAGATACCTATTTTGGATTGCCTGGCAAGACCCATGATACAAGAATGCTTGTCAACTCTGACTTTTGGCAGAGGAACATTGCCACAGTTCACTTTTCCCACAGGAGATATAGGGTATTATATTACCAGGCTTTGTGTTTACTGTTTCGTAGGCTAGTTAGACTGCTGGTCTCTAACCCATCTTTTGCCATGGTGCCCCTGAGCAAGGCACTTAACACCCCAAATCTGGGGGTGTTGGGAAAGGCAGTACATTCCTGTTTTAGCCAATGAAAAAAAAGTATACATATTAATCTATTGACATGATCAAAGAGCAGGGGTGGACTGGTGGCCTACCTGAAAATCCCTAGGCCCTAAGCAGAACTCATGTGCTAACCAGCTTACTTATTACCTGTTTTATTTTGTTTCGCATGTTACTTTTGGAAATCACGGTTTCTTGGTGGGATTGGTGGGAGTTCCCCGTGGTCATCATTGGCAATCCAGTTTACCCACTGAAAAGGTGGCTTACCAAAGGACTCCCATCTAACACAGAATCGGAAAATGACTTCAACCATAAGCTCAGCTCCGCATATATGATTCTGGAAAATTATTTTGGTTGGCTCTAAGGCAGGTGGCAATGGGTCATGAAGCAGGGAGATGTGGATGTTGCTCTGGCCTCTTAAATTGTTCAGGCACTTATTTTACTAGGCAGGTCAGTTAAGAACAAATTCTTATTATCAATGATGGCCTAGGAACAGGGGGTTAACTGCCTTGTTCAGGGGCAGAACAACAGATTTGTACCTCGTCAGCTCGGGGATTCAAACTTGCAACCTTTCGATTACTAGTCCAATGCTCTAACCACTAGGCTACCCTGCCGTCTTCCACAATATTTGTGAGGTCCATGAGGACGGATACCTTGACACCTGGGAGGAGGAACGAAGGAGGTTCGAATGAGAGGAGGGACTTTAGCAGCCACAAGCTTATAACGCACAGGACAACAACGTAACATAATCTGCAACAGACGTTACAAAAGACCTGATGGCATTGACGGCCCTTTGAGTCTGTGGTCAGTCACATGACAAGAGATGCCAGTGAATACAGATGCTGTACCTACTCCACTTACCCTCTGCCTGCACACACACTGTAATAGTTTCCTTTTAACCCCCTAACGTCGATGTCCACACCCCACTGAATTTGAATTAGCATAATACAAAAATCCCCATAGAAATATGTCAGTTTAAACTAGAGAGATGCTTTTTTTGCATCGAATGCGTCTCAATCCCCCACATCTGCCGAGGTCGCACTGTCATGTTTGCTCCTGCTCCTCCCCTCCGGCGCATGACGTCGCCAGAGTACTAACCACCTGTCCCGGGATTCATCATTACTCACACCTGGCACTCATCGTTAAACGCACCTGTGAATCATTACGATAATCATTATGATTCACAACTGGACTCTATTACCTTCATCATTTCCTCCCTTTTATATGTCACTCTCCCAGGTTCACTTACCAGTTGGTATTGTTCTTGTGTATCGGTATTCTGCCTTATGTTCGTGTTGTGTTCTTGGTTTTATTAAAACGTTTCACCTGCTTCCGACTCACTGCCCCATTATTACAGAATACCAACTCAAAATATAGAAGCAGCAGGACAACCGGACATCTCCCAGACGATCAATGAACATAGTGACATTTTTCGTCAACACCATGATCAACTGGCTCAACTGGGGACGGCCATGGAAGAGGTTCTTCGCAGTCTACAACGTCTCGACAATGGAGGATATTCTAGAGTCTACCCAACGAGTCAGCACACCAGCCCATTTAACAACCCGCTCAGGTCAGCGATGCCTGTCTATCCCTCACGGATAAATATTACGGGACACCATCCAAATGCCGCGGCTTCCTCCTTCAGTGCTCCCTCTATTTTGCACATCAGATGGGAGCTCCCACCACATAGAGGTCTAAGGTTGCCACGGTTATTTCTCTGCTGACTGGGCGGGTTGGAATGGGCTACGGACATCTGGGAGAGTGGAGAGGAGGAGCTTGAGTCTTATGAAAGAGTTCATGGCTCTGTTTAAATGCATTTTAGATCATCCAGCGGAGGGCAGAGAGGGAGGTGAGCGGCTGCTTTAGCTCCAGCAGGGGAATCAACAACCTCATCCTGGACGCACTCATTATGATGGCCATCCTTCTGGATAACCTCCTCCGGGAGCGCCGGCATGGGTCACACGCCATCCCGCGAAGGAACGACCCTGACGGGTGCAGCTGGGGCTCTGTCTGTACTGTGGCCAGGGAGGGCACAAGCGCCAGCGGTGTCAGTTACTTCAGAATCTGGGATCCACTAGAGCAGAGGGATGGTCACGTGATGTTACATCCCCTGGACCAGGAGTGAGTATCCCATCTACTGCTCTTCCTCTTAGACTCTTTTTAGTACCCATCACTCTGACTGACTGTCCCTCATGCCCTGTGTCTAAAGCTTTAGTGGATTCCGGCGCCGCTGGGAACTTTATAGATCAGACCCTTTCCTCCTATCTCAATATTACTACCTACCCGCTCTCCTCTCCTTTTCCAGTTCAAGGTCTCGACTGTCGGCCTCTAGGATCCGGAACAAATCACACACATCACCTAAACACTCACAGTGGAGCCCAATCACCTTGCAAAACTTGTAATTTTCATCACCAGTGCACCAGTTCACAAGATAATCCTCGGCCTACCTTGGCTTCAACGCCTTAACCCTACCATCTCATGGTCGAGGATGAGAATAACTGACTGGTCACGTGAATTCCGGAAGACCTGCTGCCCTGTCCCCTGTGGTTCCACATCGGTTGAGAGTCCTGTGGTTAACCTCCAGTCCAACATCCCGGAGGAATATCAGGATCTAGGGGAGGTATTTTCCAAGAGCAGCACTACCTGTCTCCCTCACCGGCCCTGGGGCTGTGCCATTGGCCTGTTTTACGGTGCTACAACTCCGCGCAGACGCATCTATCCTCTGTCAGTGGCAGAGACCCAGGCCATGGAGGACTACATTCAAGAGGCGCTCCAACAAGGTTTCATCCGCAGGTCCACGTCCCCTGCGTTGGCTGGTTTCTTCTGTGGCCAAGGAGGGAGGATTACGCCCTTGTATCGATTACCGTGGGCTCAATGACATCACCACAAAGTATCGGTCAGCCATTGAGCAGCTCTGCGAGGCCCGGTTCTTCACCAAACTGGGCCTGCAGAGTGCCTACAATCTCATTTGCATCTGGGAGGGGGGATGAGTGGAAGACAGCATTCAGCACGATGTCTGGTCACTACGAGTACTTGGTTATGCCCTTTGGCATAGCCAATGCTCCGTCAGTATTCCAGGCATTTGTCAACGAGGTGTTCAGAGACATTGTCGGACGTCAGGTGATTGTGTACATCGATGACATCCTGATATTCTCGACCAACCTGGAGGATCACATCGCTCACGTTCGAGCAGTCCTGGAACGCCTCTTGGCTAACCAAGGCAGAGAAGTGCCAATTCCACCAGAGGGTGTCTCCTTCTTGGGCTACCAAATCAGCCCGCAGGGAGTGAGGACGGTAGATGCACTAAGGTCATGGCCAGTCCCACAGCTCCCAGCTGTGCCCTGGAAACCATATGTGAATTGTTTGCTCCCCATCTATCTTCAAAGTTCGTTCTGTTAAGTGACCTAAACGGGGATATGCTTAACACCCCGGCAGGTTTACAATCTAAGCTTGATGCCCTCAATCTCACACAAATTATCAAGGAACCCATCAGGCACAACCCTAAATCCGTAAACATGGGCACCCTCATAGATATTATCCTAACCAACCTGCACTCCATATACACCTCCGCTGTTTTCAATCAGGATCTCAGCGATCACTGCCTCATTGCCTGCATCCGTAATGGGTTCGTGGTCAAACAACCACCCCTCATTACTGTCAAACGCACCCTAAAACACTTCTGCGAGCAGGCCTTTCTAATCGACCTGGCCCGGGTATCCTGGAAGGATATTGACCTCATCCCGTCAGTAGAGGATGTCTGGTCGTTCTTTAAAAGTAATTTCCTCACCTTCTTAAATAAGCATGTCCCTTTAAAAAATGTAGAAATAAGAACAGATATAGCTTGGTTCAGTCCAGACCAGACTGTCCTCGACCAGCACAAAAACATCCTGTGGCGGACTGCACTAGCATCGAATAGTCCCCGTGATATGCAACTTTTCATGGAAGTGAGGAACCAATACACGCAGTCAGTTAGGAAAGTAAAGGCTAGCTTGTTCAAACAGAAATTTGCATATTGTTGCTCTAACTCCAAAATATTTTGGGACACTGTAAAGTCCATGGAAGACAAGAGCACCTCCTCCCAGCTGCCCACTGAGGCTAGGAAACACTGTCACCACAGATAAATCCACGGTAATCGAGAAGTTCAGTAAGCATTTCTCTACGGTTGGTCATGCTTTCCTCCTGGCTACCCCTACCCCGGCCAACAGCTCCGCACCCCCCACAGCTACTTGCCCAAGCCTCTCCAGCGTCTCCTTCACCCAAATCCAGATAGCAGATGTTCTGAAAAAGTTGCAAAACCTGGACCCATACAAGCCAGCTGGGCTAGACAATGTGGACCCTCTCTTTCTAACATTATCTGCCACCATTGTTGCAACCCCTACTACCAGTCTGTTCAACCGCTCTTTCATATCGTCCGAGAACCCTAAACATTGGAAAGCTGCAGCGGTCATCCCCCTCTTCAAAGTGGGTGACACTCTGGACCCAAACTGTTACAGACCTATATCCATCCTGCCCTGCCTTTCTGAAAGCCAAGTTAACAAACAGATCACTGACCATTTTGAATCCCACCGTACCTTCTCCGCTGTGCAATCCGGGTTCCGAGCTGGTCACGGGTGCACCTCAACCACGCTCAAGGTACTAAACAATATAATAACTGCCATCGATAAAAGACAGTACTGTGCAGCCGTCTTCATCGACCTGGCCAAGGCTTTCGACTCTGCAATCAACACATTCTTATCGGCAGACTCAACAGCCTTGGTTTCTCAAATGACTGCCTCGGCTGGTTCACCAACTGCTTCTCAGATAGAGTTCAGTGTGTCAAATCGGAGAGCCTGTTGTCCGGACCTCTGGCAGTCTCTATGGGGGAACCACATGGTTAAATTCTCGGGCCGACTCTCTTCTCTGTATATATCAACGATGTCGCTCTTGCTGCGGGTGATTGCCTGATCCACCTCTATGCAGACGACACCATTCTGTATACATCTGGTCACGGTATACATATCCCCAGTTTGGGATACACACTAACACTGTTTTGCTCTAGGACGCCCACAGGCCTCACAAGACTCATCTGAAGGCCCCCAGTACCAGTTGGGAAAAAAAAATAGAAGTATGTAGGGTACTAGGGGGTAACTATCCCCCCAGTAATTCACATTAAGACAACAAGATGTCACAATTATTTTCCAAAATGTATCATGGCTGCAAGTGCTCTTGCTCAACAAAAAATTTCCTCTGTCACAACTTATGGAGATATTTCAACAAAACGATTATGTGGTAAGTTGATCTAATTTTTTGAAAAAGTTGTAGATATATTCTAATGAAGTTAGAGCTATAATAATTTTTTAAATATACAAGTAGGAAAGCCTTAAGATAAATAATCCACTTGTTTAGAGAGAATTGTGGATACTTTTTAGTAAAGTAGGAATATGTTGAATGAGTGTGTTGAGGGAAACTCACCCCCCCCCCTACAATGTGATTTTCTGGATATTTTTTTCTAATTTTGTCTGTCATATTTGAAGTGTACCTATGATGAAAATTACAGGCCTCTCTCATCTTTTTAAGTGGGAGAACTTGCACAATTGGTGGCTGACTAAATACTTTTTTGCCCCACTGTAAGTCTATATGGTGCCCATCTGCATTAGCCTCTCCCTCTGTGAATTCTGTAAGTCGGTTGTTAGGTTTCTCTTTTTTCATGCTTTTCATTCAGCGTCCCACTTCAACTCCTCCTTGAAGTGCCTCTCGGACTCCTCCAAGTGTGTTTTGACCATGGACGACACCTCCCTCACAGCCATCTGGAGCTTGTTCTTCATTCTGGGACCACCTAGGGAGTAAATAAAGACATGTATTAGTGGTTTACAAGGCATAGAACATGGATAAAGAACAGCAAACGGGGCCATTTAAAAAAAATGTTTAACAGCTATAATTAATTGGGATTTTGTTCTTGCTTGTAGGCTAGCCTATATGACTGCAATAGGCTAGCGTCCAGAAAGGGCTTAGCTATCAAGCTCTGGATGATGAAAATTATGGAGGACTAGCGAATAGTTAGTTGATGGTTGCAAGTAGTAGATAGCTAGGTAGCTTTCATAGACAGGACATTTTGCCTATTGTAACAGAGGAATGGTGTTTAGCTAGCTTAATATTAAGGAAATTCCAGCTAACCTAATGTTAACTAACTTGATCCGGATTGCTGGAGAAATAACGTTAGCTGTTCCTTAACGCTCGATGATGGCCCTGCTTAAAATGTGGTGAACGAAAACTCCAACGAGGTGTCACCATTGTGTCTGTGTCCTTCCACATTAATTCCACCTAGTCTTGCTCTGGCAGCAGGTTAGCCCCCATTACATTGACTGGCTGAGTACTGACCTGGTGTCCCCAAATCTGACCGAAATGATCGAAGTGGACCTTCCTGATCCGACCACTTATATTATTGTTGTCCCCGATGTTGTACCTTCAGTTATGAACTGATTTGGGCTTTTGTTCAGTGATTCCTGGGTCTGCCAAAAGCCTTTCCAGCTGCCCATTGACCGCTGAATCCCTGACGGTCCTGTCAATTTGGACAGATATTTCCTCATCAACTGTTAGATGAAGAAGAGTTACTTCACTCTTACTCCAGGTCGCAACACTATCATTCACTATTTTGTTGTTTTGATGTTTTTTTTATGGAAAGGTAGCTAGAGGTGTTTTCTTTCTAAATGTCTTGGTAAGTATTAGTTATGGTATTTAACAAACTAACATATTTTAGGAGAGAGTGGAGAGGGATCTGCACGCAGCAGGCAGGCAGCTCGCAATTAATTGTTTGACTGTGATGGATGTGGAAATGGATGGTGGATGAGTGAAGCGGCAGCCCTGGGGAGGTAAACACCCCCTGTACATAGAAGGTGGTTGAAGTTGTGAAAGATGTTCCCCAACTCTAGCACCATGTTCATCTGCATGGTGCCATCTGCATTAGCCTCTCCCTCTGAATTCTGTAAGTCGGTTGTTAGGTTTCTCTACCATGCTTTTTGTCAGCGTCCCACCTAAACTCCTCCTCGAAGAAGCGCTTCTCTGACTTCTCCAAGTGCCTTGTGACCATGGACGACACCTCCCACACAGCCATCTGGAGCTTGTTCTTCTTTCTGGGACCACCTAGGGAGTAAATAAAGACATGTATTAGTGGTTTACAAGGCATAGAACATGGATAAAGTGCATTTAACTGAAATTTAAAAAAAAATGGGTAACAGCTAGAATGAATTGGGATTTGGTTCTTGCATGTAGGCTAGGCTATATGACAGCAATGAGCTAGCATCCAAAAGGGCTTAGCTGTCCAGCCCTGGGTGACTAAAATGATGGCGTACTAGCTAATAGTTAGTTGATGGTTGCAGGTAGTAGCTAGCTAGGTTGCTTTCATAGAAAGGCAAAATGTCCTGTCATCATTTGTGAAGACAACATGGGATTCCCTAGTCTGGCTGATACCAAACCAAAGAGGGTCATGTCAGCCAGGCTAGGGATTGCATTTAACGTCAACCTGGGATTACCTGCATTGTCATGATTGAGATGGAGGGAATCTCCTTGGCGATAAGGGTAGTAGCTAGCTAGCTATCTCTATGACGTTATATGCAGGGGTTCCTAAAGTAGGTTTACTTCATAAATGATGACTTTCCATCCGTGAAAAGTTAGCTAGCTAGTTAAGTTAGCTAATTAACTAGCTAGGTACTAGCTTGATGGGAAGAAAATTCCATCTAGCTAATTTGAACTAACTTGATCTGGATTGCTGGGGAACTAATGTTAGCTGTTCCTTAATGCTCAATGACGGCCCTGCTTATGATGTGGTGTCAACATTGTGTCTGTGTCCTTCCACATTAATCCCGCCTAGTCTTGCTCTGGCAGCAGGTTAGCCCCCATTACATTGACTGGCTGAGCACTGACCTGGTGTCCCCAAATCTGACTGAAATGAACGAATTGGACCTTCCTGATCCAAGCACTTGTATTATTGTTGTCCCCATGGTTGTATATATGATCTTTCCAGGACTTGAGATGTGAAATGATTTGGGCTTTTGTTTGTTTGATTCCTCGGTCTGCCAAAAGCCTATCCAGCTGCCCTAGATGTGTTTTCTTTCTGAATGGCTTGGTAAGTATTAGTTACGGTATTTAACAAACTGTAAAACACTTTAGGAAAGAGTGTAGAGTGGTTTGCGTGCAAGCAGCAGGCAGGCAGCTCGAGATTAATTGATTGACAGCTCTGGTAGCCTACTGATGGATGTTAGTTCCACTTCAGAAGCGGCATTCCTTTACATAGAAATGAAATGTCCGTTCAGTGGCGCTTCAAAACTATGTCCAGATAAAGTCTTGTGTCGGCATTTAAAAAGCTATATTGTACCCTTACAGACAACATGCTTTCAAGGCACCACATTCCATGTCTGAAAAGGATAATAGTTATGTAGTACTACTGTACAAGCTACTATACATAGAATACTGTAGCCAAGGCCCATATAATATACTCCAAGCACATACCAGTACCACATTTTTATTTCCGCACTACCATAAACTATCACAAACTACTCCACAACAAGGATGTGAGCAGAGGTGAGTTCAAAAAATAGTTAGTTAACATTTTCCATTTGTTTTGTGTTAGCTGCAACTGTTCGCTAACGTTAGCCAACAGTCTGAGAAGGTAGTGTGCGTTGAACGTCAGTATCTGTTTCGGGTCTAAAATGCCACAAAAAATATTTAAGTGACATTCTAATCAAACAGATGCCTTGTTGAACTCGCCACAGGACAACCTGAAAAACCTGAGTTTTCAGCAGCAGCAACACCCATGAAACATCTAGATCATTGGGGTTTCAAGAGGGCACCATCAACATTCAGAAGAACTCCAGAAGAGTCAACAGTGGATTATGGCATCCCAGATCCACTCCTCTTTATACCTCCCCCAGCCTCCTTCTTGACAACATTGGGACCCAGCTGGAGTCTTCAGCCAGAGCCATTAGCTTTCAGCAGCTCTTGAAGTCACAAATACACAACACCCAACATCCACTGGCCAGATCTTCAATTTCCAGGCCCACTGCTCTGTGCAGTTTGGTTCTTCTTGTTGATAGTGGATTCATGTTAGAAACCTAAAACTCTGAAGCCCTCTGGGGTAATTTTGTAAACAATGCATAATATTGTATTCTACCCTCATAAAGTAATTTTCTGTTTCAAAGCTATAGGTCCTACAGATGCTTAGTACTGTTAGAAAGGCAATAACTGAAAGATTCTAATAAAGGTGAAAAAACAGAGCCTGAGTCTAGGTTTGAAATAAAATGTCATCAATTACTGTTCTAACGTGTACTTTTCCCCCAAATCCTTTACCTAATGGTAGCTCTCTGAACATGTGCACATTCCCTGAGGAACACAGCTATTTTAAAAGTGTAGGGCTAGTGCATGCCTTCATTTGTCATCTTACAGGAATAATGCATACATATGAGGAGAATGCTGAAGCCTTTACCTATCCATTGTTATATCCCCTGTCTGATTCCCAGTTCATACGTTGGAGAGCAGTAGGAGATCCCATGATGCCTCTTAGCCACTTACTGCAGAACCAGTTGTGTCTGGTTTGGGTAGTGAGTCACTGAGCCAAAATGGCTGAACGGATTTTCAAGCCCGACATCTTAAAATGACACTAGCAATCGGGGCTTTTAGTTTTGTAATATAAGGCACAGGTGAGGAATCTTCAAACGTATCTTCCTATTGTAAACGATTAAACAATGGTGCATGTGGAGGATGCATACAAGGTAATATGGATGGAGAAGCTATTTTTTTGACCTTTATTTAACCAGGCAAGTCAGTTAAGAACAAATTCTTATTTTCAATGATGGCCTAGGAACAGTGGGTTAACTGCCTGTTCAGGGGTAGAACAACAGATTTGTACCTTGTCAGCTCGGGAGATTTGAACTTGCAACCATCCGGTTAGTACTAGTCCAACACTCTATCCACTAGGCTACCCTGCCGCCCCAAACGTGCAATTACCGTGATTACTAAATGCTTGTACTTTTGGTGGCTTGACCTACATTGCATACTCTATGAATATGACCATAACGCATTGATTTATGGCCTTTATGGGGGAGGTGGGGTGGTTGTGGAGATTCTTATGACATGGCCAGCTGTAAGATCAGAGTTTAACAGGTTGATGAAGTACATTTTCCTCCATACAATAAAAAGTAAAGTGCCTTGAGCACCTGGGAAAGCTTTATATAAATCAAAACCATTGATGAATTCCTACATTTGTACATACAGATACAATCATGGTGAGAATCATGTCATATGTTATTTTGGGATTGAATGTTCTCAGTATACTGTCTAGTGAACTAAGTACTTTAAAGTTTTCTGCTAAGTCTATGGGGGGAGAGTGTTGTCGACGCGCAGCGGGGTGTCTAGGAAACACAGCAAACGCATGGCTACAAGCTCACACCGCAGCTGGCTGTTTCCAAAACATTGCAAATTATTCATAAACGTGAGCTTGCGTTATTGAATAACTTATAACCCGAAAAACGATCAGAAGACATGACTTATTCAGCAGCATTGTTAGAAAAGGTGGACCCGTTGTTGTTGTTGTTTCGAGGCTATATGATGATGGCTATATGATGGCTATATGATGATTCAACACAGATGTGGGGAGAGGAATTTTAACAACAACCCAAAAAAATGTTTAAAGCATTGACATATAGTATTTACCTAGCGTCTTATTCATAATCCGTACTCCCATCTTTTCAAGAAACAAAATGGATAACTTTAGTTAGCAGCACCTTTGGAACTATTCCACCTGTTCCATTGGGCCAGACTACGCATATTGACCACCTGCGCAGTATTTGAAGGGGGGGGGGAAATAACATTATTTTGACCAATAAGGGCTGATACTGATAAGAACATTCTGCTTGTCTCCAAACCACTTTCAAATAGGGCCTCATGTATAGCATCCCTTGTGAGTGTTCCCCATTTTGAGGTTGACATTGGCCAAATGGCCTCCTATTCTCTACATAGTGCGCTATACTTGACCTGGAAATAGGGTGCCATTTGAGACGCATAGATTGAATGCCACACTGCTATCTCTACCTCTGGGGTTCAAATGTTGTGACCACCGCAAAGCATGTCCACCCGGCCTTAAAAATGACTTCTCCCCCAGGCCAGAGCTACAATAACTTGTGTAAAAAAATCGATGCAAGAAAAACTTTGGTAAGTCCTCAATAGGGACGGTGGACAACCAACGGCGGTATTGTCAGAAAGACAAATTCTTCAAGCGCTACTGGGCCTCCGTTCATTAATATATACTAAAACATATCCCACTGCCATCTGTTTAAAGATGACACAAATGGGTTTGGTTTTGTGTGCGCCAAGCACTCAGGCAGCAGGGAGCTCATCTGAACCTACACTACGGGCCGATTAAGCCTTTGTTATCATTTATGTCGAATGCCCCTCTGGCTTTGCTAATAGCGTCCGTTTGGCCTCCAAAAGGGAATTGACAACGGCGATGCCAGGAGCTCTGGAAGGATGAGGCATTGTTGGAAGGCTCTGGGAATCCCATTTGGTAGAGAGCGTGACGTGTGTTGTACTGTTTTGTGTTGAGAGGGAGACTGGGGATGCCAATCCAGTCATTGAGAAGTGCTGGAGAGCACTGGGAGATCAGCACCGTGGCTGCTGAATGACAGATGTGTGAAATTGCATTGTCAAGGTTGACAGCTGGGTAACTGGGCGGCTTCAGCTTGGAAGGATAATGGCATTTCACTTAGAGGGCTGCTGGTATGGAAGTATGAGGTGATGTGCTAAGTACGTAGTTGGAATACCAGTGTGGAGGATGACTGGGGGAGACACTGCAATAAGTGAAACCTAAGCAAGCCTAAATATCTTGTTTTGAGTAATAATTCACTTCACAAAAAAATTCACTTCAAATGTGTTTTTCTTTTCAATTATCACTCAAAATAAGATATTTAGGCTTGCTTAGGTTTCACTTTTTACAGTGTAGGCCTTGAACTGCATTACATTGCACAATCATGATCCATTTATTTGCTGATGCTACTCTAAGTAGAAGGTAAGAACTTTTAATGTGATTATACCATGCTGCTCACTCTAGAGTAGACTGAAGATGTATAGAGTACATTTACAGTATGCAGGATATGACACGTTGAGTGGTTTATGCGTTCGCTTTGAATGAGTCAAGATTGGAAGACTGAGTGATGTGATTGCCGTACAGTACATGATAACATACACAAAAGGTGCCGTTGACAGTCATTCAACACATTTTCTCAAAGTGGATAGACGCTCTCCCCTTGCCCATTCAGTTATAATACAAATGACCTTCTGCTGATTTAAAACAGAGCGCTTTGGATGCAAAAGCCTAGAGGAATGAGCTGACTTACATTACAAAGCAAACTGTCGAGGAAACTCCCGAAGTCTGCACTATTGCTGCTATGCGTTCCATTTATAAGCCACCTCCATCAACCTCAATACTTTTGTCTTCCACCACTACAAAATATCACCTGCAGGTCGATGGTGAATTTTGATTTGGGATGGTTCCTAGGATTCATGGCGGAGCTAGCTGAAAGGCCGTTTCCAAACAGAACCACTGGAGCAGGTACAAAGCATTTGGATGTATGTGTGCTGTGTGCGTGGGGCCCGGGGCTGTGGTGTCGCTCACCGTAGAGGCTTGCAAAGGGAGCTAATTTTTCATAATCAGTGCCTGTTCCACAGATGTCAGGCCTTAAGTAACCATGGACCACGGAGGAAGAAAACGTTGAAGATTCCGGTTGAGTGACAAGGGCTGGTTAGAGAGGGGGAGAGGAGAAAGAGGATGAGGGAGACTTCGTAAAAGAGAGAAAGAAGGGGAGTGAGGCAGGAGGGAGGGGACAGAGAGAGAGAGGGAGTAAGGAAGGAGAAAGGAGGGAGGAGAGAGAGACTGGGTGAGAGAAAGAGACAGTGAGAGGAAGAGAGAGAGAAAAAACAAGAGAGAGGGAGAGGGAAAGTAATTACATTTGAGACCCTGGTGCAATACGAAACCTTCTTAATGTCAGGCCTGATGAAGGAGAGTGCCCCCATGCCTCCACGCCTCTCCCTGCACGGTGTTGCATCTCGAGTGTTGGTCAATTAAAGCGGCGGTCACGGATGACTGGAGCTGGCAGGCAGGCAGCGGGCGTGCTACGTGAGATTTGAAGGCACCGTGCTCGGTGGGTCGTGGTCACCCATGGATAGCCTGATAGGTCTCTCTGTGGAATGTAGATGAGGACAGTCTTATTCCTCTGTACTCTCCTCCACCTCTCTATATGCATCCCAAATTGCACCCTATATAGTGCACTACGTTTGACCAGAGCTCTATTGGGCCCAGGTCTAAATGAGCTTTTTATTAGGGAAACAGGGTGCCATTTGGGACGCACACCCTCTCTACCTCGTCTAATTCCCTCGCCTTCCCTCTTTCTCCATTCTCCACATTTGCTTTTCCTATCTCCTCCCCCATGCTTTGGATTAGCTTCCTCAAGCCCAGCGTTTCCTCCTTCTCTTGCTTCTTTTCTGGACTCAACAGCGAATAGAAAATGAGGTGGAAAAAACTGGCCATCACACACACACATATATACAGTGGGGAGAACAAGTTTTTGATACACTGCCGATTTTGTAGGATTTCCTACTTACAAAGCACGTAGAGGTCTACATGGGTACACTTCAACTGTGAGAGATGGAATCTAAAACAAAAATCCAGAAAATCACATTTGCATTTTATAGCATGACATAAGTATTTGATCACCTACCAACCAGTAAGAATTCCGGCTCTGACAGACCTGTAAGTTTTTCTTTAAGAAGCCCTCCTGTTCTCCACTCATTAGCTGTATTAACTGCACCTGTTTGAACTCGTTACCTGTATAAAAGACACCTGTCCACACACTCAATTAAACAGACTCCAACTTCTCCACAATGGCCAAGACCAGAGAGCTGTGTACAGGACATCAGGGATACAATTGTAGACCTGCACAAGGCTGGGAGGAGAAGGCAACAACTGTTGGCACAATTATTATAAAATGGAAGACGTTCAAGATGACGGTCCATCACCCTCGGTCTGGGGCTCCATGCAAGATCTCACCTCGTGGGGCATCAATGATCATGAGGAAGGTGAGGGATCAGCCCAGAACTACACGGCAGGACTTGGTCAAAGAAAACCATTAGTATCACACTACGCCGTCATGGATTAAAATCCTGCAGCACACGCAAGGTCACCCTGCTCAAGCCAGCGCATGTCCAGGCATGTCTGAAGTTTGCCAGTGACCATCTGGATGATCCAGAGGAGGAATGGGAGATGGTCATGTGGTCTGATGAGACAAAAATAGAGCTTTTTGGTCTAAACTCCACTCGCCGTGTTTGGAGGAAGAAGAATGATGAGTACAACCCCAAGAACACCATCCCAACCGTGAAGCATGGAGGTGGAAACATCTTTGGGGATGCTTTTCTGCAAAGGGGACAGGACGACTGCACCGTGTTGAGGGGAGGATGGATGGGGCCATGTAATCGCGAGATACAACCTCCTTCCCTCAGTAAGAGCATTGAAGATGGGTCGTGGCTGGGTCTTCCAGCATGACAACAACCCAAAACACACAGCCAGGGCAACTAAGGAGTTGCTCCGTAAGAAGCATTTCAAGGTCCTGGAGTGGCCAGGCCAGTCTCCAGACCTGAACCCAATAGAACATCTTTGGAGGGAGCTGAAAGTCCGTATTGCCCAGCGACAGCCTCGAAACCTGAAGGATCTGGAGAAGGTCTGTATGGAGGAGTGGGCCAAAATCCCTGCTGCAGTGCGTGCAAACCTGGTCAATAACTACAGGAAACGTATGATCTCTGTAATTGCAAACAAAGGTTTCTGTACCAAATATTAAGTTCTGCTTTTCTGAAGTATCAAATACTTACGTCATGCAATAAAATGCAAATGAATTACTTAAAAATCATACAATGTAATTTTCTGGATTTTTGTTTTAGATTCCGTCTCTCACAGTTGAAGTGTACCTATGATTAAAATTACAGACCTCTACATGCTTTGTAAGTAGGAAAACCTGCAAAATTGTCAGTGTATCAAATACTTGTTCTCCCCACTGTATATGAGGGTAATAACACACAAAGACAATGTCACTTGTCGGAAACAACATCTAGTTGAGCACACAACCAAGATCTTCAGGTGGCCTATAGATACAGTGCAATATCTCCATGAACAGTGTCATGACAGCCTCTAGTCACAACACCAGCGTTTTCCCAAACTCGGTCCTCGGGATCCCAAGGAGAGCACATTTATTTTTTTGCCCTAACACTACACAGCTGATTCAAATTATCAAAGCTAGATGATTAATTTATTATTTGTATCAGCTGTGTAGTGCTAGGGCAACAACTAAAACATGCACACCCTTGGGGTCCCGAGGGCCGAGTTCAGAAAACCCTGCACAACACGCTAAGACAATTCCAACATTTCACTAATCTAATCACCATCCAACACTGCCATATCACTATGTCTACATCCTAAATGCCACCCTAATCCTCATTGACCATAGGGCTTCTTGTCTAACGTAGTGCACCTTGTTAGGGAATAGGATGCCATTTGAGAAGCATATCCGTCTTCAGGGAGTCAGAGAACTTAAGTGAGGCCTCCATCTGTTCAATTGGGAAGTGTCAAAACTTTGAGCCGCCGAGTGATCCCGAGACAAAATCCCACGTCTCCTTTGGTAATGAATTGTAATCATGCTAATGAGGAAAGTATAGCCAGCGGCGGTTAGCAGCTGGAATGTCCTAATCAGACTGACGTATGGTTTTGTCATGTCTCTGCTCTGTTCGGGCCTCTGAGGGGTTGGATCTGGTGGGGTTGTGGCTTAAATCACACTGGGGATTATGTCCCAATTGGCATCCTATTCCCTGTCTATTGGACTACTTTTGACCAGAGCCCTATGAACCCTGGGCAAAAGTAGTGTCCTATAAAGGGAATGAGGTACCAGTTGGGACGCAGACACCCATCTCTGACGGACACTTCTGCTCTGAGAGATAGGCAGCCCTTCACTGGAGTAATTGGATAGGATGAGGGAGAGTGCACACACACACGTTCGAAGTGCACGTGCATACGAGTAGATGCAAACAAGCACATACAAGTACACCTACATGCAAGTGCGCATGGATATTCACGGCTATAAATGTGTACGCACCGGTAAATACTCCCACAAACACATTCATAGAAATACAGAAACTAAACAAACACGTACATACACACTTTCTCCCCCTTTCCACAGCTATACATTGGGTGCGATTGACAAATGCACCAGGCTACTGCACACATAAGTGGGGAGAGCACCGCCTGGCATCCAGGGCGTAGGATGTCACTAAAGACTGGCTATAATAGAGGCCATGGATCAGGCTGGACCCCCCCCCCCCCCCCCACACACACACACCTTATCGCTACAACACTGCATTCCATCAGGGCTTTATCTGTTTATCTGTTTATTTGCCTTTATCGAGCATGGCGGCAGGAAAGGCAGCGGAAAGCGGCAAAGGAACGGCGCCTTGCTCAATCTGTTAACAACGTCAGGCTAAAGTTGTTTCACACACATGCTGCTCATTCATGTAAACTGATGATGCTTATATTCCTTTACACCCTTGCTTTTGAGTGGTGGCCAGGTGTATGCTCGTGTGTGTCTGTGTGTAGGAACAACAGGCCAGGGCGTGCTCAAATGCTACGTGGCGCCACATAACTGCTAAAGTGTGCTAATTTCAAGCCTGGAGGAACAGTAGTAAAGAAGAGAGAAACTAACAAGGAGCGTCAGGCAAAATTGTGAAACAAAAAAAAAATGATAAAGGCGGTGAGGAGGAAGGAGAGCGTTTCCCATGTTACGTGAGAGGGTAGGATTGCATTAAACGCACTGATGGGTTTAAAGTGTCGGATAGTGCCAGGCTTCGGCGTGGCGGCGCCTCCACATTTCATCAGCTCTTTGGTGGGAGGGGGATTGGATATACACCGACGCACGGCCTTTCAATTAACCCCGGGCCCCTCATTCCATTCGGCACAGGCAAGAATCAGCTGACCTTTTTTGAGATTGATGGCGCAATGAAAGTGACAAGGTTATGAAAATATAGGCAGGCCGCCCCCCTGACACGGGTGCGAGTGGAGAGGCCTTTAGACTAACCTTTAACGGGTTACACCCTTGTAGGTTCGGCCCTAATTCGTGTGCTCTCTGTCACCTTCGACCGCATGGCAAATGGCTCAACAAAACAAAAAAGACAATGCCCAAAGACCAGTCAGCTTTCCCCTCTCTGAGGGGCCAAAATGTATCTCCCTACAGTATCCAGAGGACTGATAATACTATAGTATTCATGTCTGGTATCTACTGTATCTGAAACGTGTCCCCTAAGGAGGACTCTGATGCCATCTATATGGATGTGCTGTATAATCTCTGTGGTAACTTGTAGTTGTTCAGAGTGAACTCTGACGACACCGTATGCAAATGTCCTCTCAAGAATGTTGTCTTCTCTATTGTAACCAGCCCACCCCCTCCCTCAGGTCATCATCACACATAGATGCGACCCCCTTCCTAGAGGATGTTGGCTGGTTTGATCTGATTGGATGTCTTAGTTGTACTACCTTTTGGTTTGGCCTGTGGATTGGTCAACAGTTGATTTTGAATAGAAAACAAGTCAGATCTGGAATAAACGGAACCGTTTGTTGCTCCCTCTCTTCTCCTGTATCCTGCCCATGGAATAAGGTTGTATGGACATTTTTATTTTGTGAGCTACCCAAGCCTATGGCCTGAGTAGGTCTGATTAGCTCATGCTTTGTCTTGTGAGTTAACGTTAAGATCTGTATGCCTAGAATAAAAGTGTTAATGCTTTGAAACTTAAATGTAATGCCTTGTATCTGAATCCATTCATTTTACAAAGTAATTAAACACACTTTTATTTAGAATTCGCTTCTCATGACCGTTCCTTGATAATAGACAGATAAATGCATAATACTTGATTGCACACAGTTTTACTATAATATCAGATGGAGTCAGATAGTCAGGTTTATCAAATGTAGTTTGTTAAGTATTATTTAGAGCTACAGTAAATGGCGACCTCTGACTTGTTGCATCTTAAAAGAGAATGCGTCTGAATATAAACTGTGTAGCTATTCCCTCCGCAAGGCAATCAAACAAGCAAAATGCCCGTACAGGGGACAAGGTGGAGTCCCAATTCAATGGCTCAGACACGAGAGGTACAGTGCCTTGCGAAAGTATTCGCCCCCCTTGAACTTTGCGACCTTTTGCCACATTTCAGGCTTCAAACATAAAGATATAAAACTGTATTTTTTTGTGAAGAATCAACAACAAGTGGGACACAATCATGAAGTGGAATGACATTTATTGGATATTTCAAACTTTTTTAACAAATCAAAAACTGAAAAATTGGGCGTGCAAAATTATTCAGCCCCCTTAAGTTAATACTTTGTAGCGCCACCTTTTGCTGCGATTACAGCTGTAAGTCGCTTGGGGTATGTCTCTATCAGTTTTGCACATCGAGAGACTGACATTTTTTCCCATTCCTCCTTGCAAAACAGCTCGAGCTCAGTGAGGTTGGATGGAGAGCATTTGTGAACAGCAGTTTTCAGTTCTTTCCACAGATTCTCAATTGGATTCAGGTCTGGACTTTGACTTGGCCATTCTAACACCTGGATATGTTTATTTTTGAACCATTCCATTGTAGATTTTGCCTTATGTTTTGGATCATTGTCTTGTTGGAAGACAAATCTCCGTCCCAGTCTCAGGTCTTTTGCAGACTCCATCAGGTTTTCATCCAGAATGGTCCTGTATTTGGCTCCATCCATCTTCCCATCAATTTTAACCATCTTCCCTGTCCCTGCTGAAGAAAAGCAGGCCCAAACCATGATGCTGCCACCACCATGTTTGACAGTGGGGATGGTGTGTTCAGCTGTGTTGCTTTTACGCCAAACATAACGTTTTGCATTGTTGCCAAAAAGTTCAATTTTGGTTTCATCTGACCAGAGCACCTTCTTCCACATGTTTGGTGTGTCTCCCAGGTGGCTTGTGGCAAACTTTAAACAACACTTTTTATGGATATCTTTTAGAAATGGCTTTCTTCTTGCCACTCTTCCATAAAGGCCAGATTTGTGCAATATACGACTGATTGTTGTCCTATGGACAGAGTCTCCCACCTCAGCTGTAGATCTCTGCAGTTCATCCAGAGTGATCACGGGCCTCTTGGCTGCATCTCTGATCAGTCTTCTCCTTGTATGAGCTGAAAGTTTAGAGGGACGGCCAGGTCTTGGTAGATTTGCAGTGGTCTGATACTCCTTCCATTTCAATATTATCGCTTGCACAGTGCTCCTTGGGATGTTTAAAGCTTGGGAAATCTTTTTGTATCCAAATCCGGCTTTAAACTTCTTCACAACAGTATCTCGGACCTGCCTGGTGTGTTCCTTGTTCTTCATGATGCTCTCTGCGCTTTTAACGGACCTCTGAGACTATCACAGTGCAGGTGCATTTATACGGAGCCTTGATTACACACAGGTGGATTGTATTTATCATCATTAGTCATTTAGGTCAACATTGGATCATTCAGAGATCCTCACTGAACTTCTGGAGAGAGTTTGCTGCACTGAAAGTAAAGGGGCTGAATAATTTTGCACGCCCAATTTTTCAGTTTTTGTTTTGTTAAAAAAGTTTGAAATATCCAATAAATGTCGTTCCACTTCATGATTGTGTCCCACTTGTTGTTGATTCTTCACAAAAAAAATACAGTTTTATATCTTTATGTTTGAAGCCTGAAATGTGGCAAAAGGTCGCAAAGTTCAAGGGGGCCGAATACTTTCGCAAGGCACTGTATGTGGCAGGGTCTACAGACAATCACGGACTACAAAAAGAAATCCAGCCATGTCACGGACACCAACATCACGCTTCCAGAACAACTAAAGACCTTCTTTGCCCGCTTTAAGGATAATACAGTGCCAACGTCGAGGCCTGCTAACAAGGACTGCGCCCCCCCTCTCCTTCTCCTTGGCCAAAATGAGTAAAACATTTAAGCGTGTTAACCCTTGCAGGCCAGCTGGCCCAGACGGCATCCCCAGCCGCGCCCTCAGAGCATGCGCAGACCAGCTGGCTGGTGTATTTACGGATATATTCAATCAATCCCTATCCCAGTCTGTTGTTCCCACATGCTTCAAGATGGATACCATTGTTCCTGTACCCAAGAAGGCAAACATAACTGAACTAAATGACTACCGCCTCGTAGCACTCACGTCTGTCATCATGAAGTGCTTTGAGAGACTAGTCAAGGATCATATCACCTCCACCTTACCGGCCACCATTGACCAACTTCAGTTTGCATACCGCCCCAACAGGTCCACAGACGACGCAATTGCCATCGCACTTCACACTGCCCTATCACATCTGGACAAAAGGAATACCTATGTAAGAATGCTGTTCATTGACTACAGCTCAGCATTCAACACCACAGTACCCTCCAAGCTTATCATCAAGGTGGATGCCCTGGGTCTCAACACCGCCCTGTGCAATTGGGTCCCAGACTTTGATGGGCTGCTCCCAGGTGGTGAAGGAAGGAAACAACATCTCCACTTCGCTGACCCTCAACACTGGGGTCCCACAAGGGTGCATGCTCAGCCCCCTCCTGTAATCCATGTTCACCCACGACTGCGCGGCCATGCATGCCTCCAACTCAATCATCAAGTTTGCAGATGACACAACAGTAGTGGGCTTGATTACCAACAACGACGAGACAGCCTACAGGGAGGAGGTGAGGGCACTCGGAGTGTGGTGTCAGGAAAACAACCTCTCACTCAACATCAACAAAACAAAGGAGATGATCGTGGACTTCAGCATAGGGAGCACCCCCCTATCCACATCGAAAGGACAGCAGTGGAGAAGGTGGAAAGTTTTAAGTTCCTCGGCGTGCACATCACAGACAAACTGAAATGGTCCACCCACACAGACAGCGTGGTGAAGAAGGCACAACATTGACTCAGTACCGGTATACTCTGTATATAGGCTTGTTATTGTTATTTTATTGAGTTACTTTCTATTTTATTTGTTTGTTTAGTAAAGTATTTAGTAAATATTTTCTTAGCTCCATTTCTTGAACTGCATTGTTGGTCAAGTGCTTGCAAGCATTTCACTGTCAGGTCTACACTTGTTGTATTCGGCGCATATGTCAAATAAAATGTGATTTGATCTTACGAATAATTTGTAGTATTATTGATAACTCTGGAAGTCTGGTCCGGTTCGAGCAAGTTTTTTTTTTTCTAGCTTTTTGCATTTTGGAACAGTCCACATGCGCATGTAAGTCTACTGTAAAATATTTAAGTATCCTTCAGTGTTGTATACCTGCTGGGCTTCAGTATGTTATTGTCACGTCCTGACCTTAGTTCCTTTTTTATGTCTCTATTTTTGGTTTGGTCAGGGCGTGAGTTGGGGTGGGCATTCTATGTTTTTGTTCTATGTTTTGTATTTCTGTATTTGGCCTGGTATGGTTCCCAATCAGAGGCAGCTGTCTATCGTTGTCTCTGATTGAGAACCATACAAAGGTAGCCTGTTCCCACCTGTGTTTGTGGGTAGTTGTTTCCTGTTCTGTGTTATGTCACCTTTCAGGACTGTTTCGAAATTCGTTGTTTCACTTGGTTATTTTGTATTTCGTGTTCAGTGATATTAAATTAACATGGACACTTACCACGCTGCATTTTGGTCCGATCTTTCCTGTTCCTCAGATGAAGAAGATCGTTACAGTTATTATTAATTCCCCGATATACACTGAGTGTACAAAGCCAGGTGAAAACTATAATCCCTTATTGATGTCACTTGTTAACTCCACTTCAATCAGTATAAATGTAGGGGAGGAGACAGATTAAATAAGGATTTTAAGCCTCGAGACAATTTAGACATGGATTGTGTATGCGTGCCATTCAGAGGATGAATAGGCAAGAAATAAATATTGAAGTGCCTTTGAACGGGGTATGGTAGTAGGTGCCAGGTGTACTGGTTTGTGTCAAGAACTACACCGCTGCTGGGTATTTCATGCTCAACAGTTTTCCCGTGTGTATCAAGAAGTGCCCACCACCCAAAGGATGGTACACTGTGTATAACGAACATGTAGCCTATGTAATGGACAAGGTGCAAACTACAGACCTTTTCCAGTTAAGTGAATCTTGTATTCATTGAAGAAGAAGGACAAGAATGGTCTTAATATTCATCTGACAAGTGAATACTTGATTACTGCTAAACAATTGCCATGCATAAAAAGGAGAACACATTCTAGAGGTTAATGTTCATTTGCTGAGCAAACAACAAAACCTTTTTTTTTTTTTTGCATTTTAGAACTCCTCTCTGACGAAATGCGTTCCAAAAACTATTCTTGTTAAAATAAACATGAGCAAAATGTTGAAAATGTAGCCTCCTTAGAGTGTCAATGTAAAGTGCAAGAAAAAGTGGTGTTGGCTTTTCAGGCGACTGTGGAGAGCGCAGCTGCACTCCAGGAAAACACTTTCTGCCGCCCTCCTATTCGAACTCTCAGCCGCTGTTGTACTCGTCATAGACTAGCGAGTCCATTTAGGGCAGTAAAGCAGCTCATTTTTCAGTCATTAGGACATTGGCAAACAATGCAGGCACATCTGTCATTTTGCACCGGTTAACATCCAGGGAGACCACCTCTCACCAAAATAATATTGGACCATTCCCAGTGAAATCTCTATTCACACCATAATGGGAACAGGTGAAGACCCAGTATAATGTGTATAGTACAGAAATGTGAGATGTATGGGAAGCACTTTTGGCTCTCAATTCAAAATGAAATTGCCCACAGAGCCACAGATGATTTCAACGATGGCACAATTGTCAACCAGCTGTTGACAATGAAACCAATTCCAGACAATTTAGAGTGGCTCAAAGCAAACTTGCTTGCTCTTCGGGGGTCCATCTCATGCAGACTGGACTAGGGTCTTGTGTGCCCTGCCTCTAAGCAGGGCACACAAGAACCTTTCGAGCTGTACACAGTGCGACTGTGGAAACTATTTTATGAATGTTCTGGCCAAGAAACCCTATCACGTGACCATGACGTGCTACGGACAATTCAAACACACAACTCAGGCTCTCCACCTGAGTAAAGCATTAGATTTAGGGGGTTCTGCAGACAACACATTCCAAGAAATTGTTACAGGGGCCATTAATATTGAATCTAGGACAGGATATTCAAACTAGGCATGTTCTGTTGCATATAAATATGTTATCCTTAAACAGAACACTATACAGTGTACTCAACTCTTGTACTCCCAGTCAATGTACTTACTGGCTGTCACGGGACGGGTGTTGGAACCTTGTATTCGGGAATATACCTACCTTTATGCAAATGTTTCTGTCCCTGGTGGCGGCCACATCCGTGCCTTTCTCCAGCATCTAGAGAGGCCAAGATACAGAGCTCAGACATTTTTGTTCTACATTTGTTTGCTTGTTGTTATAAAGATGAAACTTCTTCAGGCTAGTGTCGTTTTTTCTCAATTTCCACCTGACTGACGTGCCCAACGTAAACTGCCTGTTGCTCAGGCCCTGAAGCCAGGATATGCATATAACTGCTACCATTGGAAAGAAGACACATTGAAGTTTGTAGAAATTTTAAAATATTGTAGGAGACTGTAACCCAATAGATATGGTAGGAGAAAATCCAAAAAAACAACAACCAGATATTGTTTTTTTTTTTGAGAGCCCATGCTCTTACAATGGAAAGTATAGGGAAAAACTTAAATCTAGCTCCCAGTATGCAATTCCTATGGCTTCCACTGGGTGTCAGCACTCAATGTTCAAGGTTTCAGACTTGTTTCTTCCAAAACGAGTACGAATAACGAGTTTTATTACAGGGACACAGTCTTGGAAATTTGTGTATGCACACGATGAAGAGGAGACGCACCTGCTAACATCGTTTTCATTTTGAACATACTTCTTTCCGTATGAAATATTATAGTTTGATTACATTTAAGGGTATCTGAGGAGTCAGTAGAAATGTACTTTTACTTGTTTTAACCTTTCTAGCGCAGGTGTTCCGCTAGCGGAACCCCTCGACAACATTCCGCTGAAAAGGCAGTGCGCGAAATTCAAAAATATTTTTTTGAAATATGTAACTTTCACACATTAACAAGTCCAATACAGCAAATGAAAGGTAAACATCTTGTTAATCTACCCATCGTGTCCGATTTCAAAAATGCTTTGCAGCGAAGCACAACATATGATTATGTTAGGTCATAGCCAAGTCAAAAAAACACACAGCCATTTTTCCAGCCAAAGGGTCAAGTCACAAAAAGCAGAAATATAGATAAAATTAATCACTAACCTTTGATGATCTTCATCAGATGACACTCATACGACATCATGTTACACAATACATGTATGTTTTGTTCGATAATGTGCATATTTATATCAAAAAATCTCAGTTTACATTGGCACATTACGTGCAGTAATGTTTTGATTCCAAAACATCCGGTGATTTTGAGGAAATACTCATAATAAACATTGATAAAAGATAGAACTGTTATTCACAGAATTAAAGATAGACTTCTCCTTAATGCAACCGCTGTGTCAGATTTAAAAAAAACTCAGAGCCCAATCCAGCCAGAGAAATATCCGCCATTTTGGAGTCAACAGAGGTTAGAAATAACACTACAAATACTCACTTACCTCTTCATCAGAATGCACTCCCAGGAATCCCTGTTTGACAATGAATGAATGATTTGTTCCATAAAGTCCATAATTTATGTCAAAATAGCCACTTGTTGCTAGCGTGTTCAGCCCAGTAATCCATCTTCATGAGGAGCGAGCACTTTGTCCAGACAAAAACTCGAAAAGTTCCTTTACAGGTCGTAGAAACAAGTCAAACGATGTATGGAATCAATCATTAGGATGATTTTAACATAAAACATCAATAATGTTCCAACCAGAGAATTCCTATGTCTGAAGAAAAGCACTGGAACGAGAGCTAACTCTGTCAGGAGCGCACGTCACGAGCCTGAGACACTCTGCCAGACCACTGACTCAAACAGGCCCCTCCTTTGTAGTAGAATCCTCAAACCAGTTTCTAAAGACGGTTGATATCCCACTTCCTGGTTGGATTTTTCTCAGGTTTTCGCCTGCCATATGAGTTCTGGTATACTCACAGACATCATTCAAACAGTTTTAGAAACTTCAGAGTGTTTTCTATCCAATACTAATACTAATATGCATATATTAGCATCTGGGACAGAGTAGGAGGCAGTTCACTCTAGGCACGCTATTCATCCAAAAGTGAAAATGCTGCCCCCTATCCCAAAAAGGATTGATTAATAAAGTTTAGCGGTAGATTTTTGGATTCCTTTCTCTGCATGTTAAATGAATGGATTACTCAAATAGATGCCACCAACTAAACTGACTTTTTGGGTTATAAAGAAGGATTTTACCTAACAAAACGACACTACATGTTATAGCTGGGACCCTTTGGATGACAAATCAGAGGACGATTTTCAAAAAGCAAGTGAATATTTAATCGCTATTTGTGAATTTATGAAACCTGTGAAAAATATTTTGATGTGGGGTGCCGTCCTCAAACAATCACATGGCATGCTTTTGTGTGAATTCTACTGTAAATCGGACAGTGCTGTTAGAATTTAATATTTCAACCGATATAAGACACTTGTATGTACATAAATGTTTAATATCCATAATGTTTATGATTATTTATTTGAATTGCGCGCCCTCTAGTTTCACCGCTAGTGGGATCCCTATCCCAGAGAGGTTAACTTCTTCTTTACAAAGCAAATACGACTTTGACAAAAAACTTTTTACGACTCAACCTATTGCTGTATTTTGACAATCACTGACAATATGGAAAGCTCAGTCCTTTCGGCTCTATGCCCCTTTCATGTGCACAATAAAAGGGAATCACGTCAACCTGGTTGGTTTTCCAAGCCAAACTCAGCTCTCAATATAAAACAGGGGATGTTAATGTGTTTTTAATGGGAAATTATGATTATCTCAATTTTTTTGAACTGACTTTGATAGAAGTCCTTGGCCAAGACAACTCCTTCACTTTGTCTCATATATAAAGGCCTACATTTGCCCATGTTACAGCATATGTTGCATGTCTTACTTGTTGAATGTTTCTGTCTTGTTTTGAGAAAAATGTTCTTAAAAATTATACTGACACCCTTACTAACACACAGCTAACATGTCTTGTTTCAGGTTACGCTGAAACAATTCCAACCATTGTTTTATTTAACCTTTATAAAACTAGGCAATTCAGTGCTTTGGACACGTTAAATTGAACTGTTCTTCCTTTGTTGTCACACACGACGCTAGACAAATGGATTACATGGCTGTGCAAGGGACCAGTTAATGAGGATATGGAGCATATGGTAAAATCTTCCTGTTGACCACACCCACCTTGATGTGTGTGTTCAAGGTGAGGGGGGTATCTCATATCCTTCACTGAATTATTCCGATTTGATCTACACAAGCTGGGGGTGAGCTTTGGATCTCACTCAAGTTTAATTTAGAATTTTCCTATCATCCTCATCTGATAAGTAACTTGATTCATTTATCTTTGAATGTGATTTTGTCAGGTTTAAAAAATAATAATTGTTGCATGCGACTGCTCTGTCTTTATACCATTTAATCCGTGTTTAATAAAGATGCGGTCGAGTCTCAACTTCCAGATCGGGTCTAAACACATTTCGGCACATTTACTTCGCAGACCCTCTGTTGGTTTAGAAATATGTTCTGTTTCTTTTCATCTAAACTCAATAATTGATCTGGGGGTGATTTTTCTCCCCTCATGAATATGGTTTTCATATTTTCAAGGCAAATCTCCTCCCAGAGGGGCGAGGCTATTTCAATCTGAACTTTTTCACTTCCTCAAAGAAAAGTATAACTTAACACATGATAGAGTGTAACTTTAATAATACATTTAATGGCCTTTCATTCCATTTTATATTCGTCTAATTAATACTTCATAAACTTTGAAGTTACCATTTGCCCAGACCAACCGATCTGACCATCACACAGAGCGAAACAGTGACTGGTAACGCTTGACTGTGATAATGTTTCACCAAATGCTGATAATTCATGTAATCTCTATGCCCTTAACAAAGAACAAAGATGTTTTATTGAGCTCGGTTGAAGGAATGTGTACCTAGGGACATTTACATTTGTAAAGCACATTGTCAACACTCCCCTGGAAGATACACCTGATGCCATGGGCCCAAGGACTAGAGGTTGGATTGCATAAACTGGACTGAAGACTCGAGAACAAACTCTCATGTGGTACAGGTCGTTTCTTCCTGTATTGGACACAGGCTATTCATGTTCATGTACAGCTTCTGTCCAAGGGGGATTTGTAGGTGTGGCCCTAATCTACAGTGCCTTGCGAAAGTATTCGGCCCCCTTGAACTTTGCGACCTTTTGCCACATTTCAGGCTTCAAACATAAATATATAAAACTGTATTTTTTTGTGAAGAATCAACAACAAGTGGGACACAATCATGAAGTGGAACGACATTTATTGGATATTTCAAACTTTTTAAACAAATCAAAAACTGAAAAATTGGGCGTGCAAACTTATTCAGCCCCTTTAAGTTAATACTTTGTAGCGCCACCTTTTGCTGTGATTACAGCTGTAAGTCGCTTGGGGTATGTCTCTATCAGTTTTGCACATCGAGAGACTGACATTTTTTCCCATTCCTCCTTGCAAAACAGCTCGAGCTCAGTGAGGTTGGATGGAGAGCATTTGTGAACAGCAGTTTTCAGTTCTTTCCACAGATTCTCGATTGGATTCAGGTCTGGACTTTGACTTGGCCATTCTAACACCTGGATATGTTTATTTTTGAACCATTCCATTGTAGATTTTGCCTTATGTTTTGGATCATTGTCTTGTTGGAAGACAAATCTCCGTCCCAGTCTCAGGTCTTTTGCAGACTCCATCAGGTTTTCATCCAGAATGGTCCTGTATTTGGCTCCATCCATCTTCCCATCAATTTTAACCATCTTCCCTGTCCCTGCTGAAGAAAAGCAGGGTGCTTTTACGCCAAACATAACGTTTTGCATTGTTGCCAAAAAGTTCAATTTTGGTTTCATCTGACCAGAGCACCTTCTTCCACATGTTTGGTGTGTCTCCCAGGTGGCTTGTGGCAAACTTTAAACGACACTTTTTATGGATATCTTTAAGAAATGGCTTTCTTCTTGCCACTCTTCCATAAAGGCCATATTTGTGCAATATACGACTGATTGTTGTCCTATGGACAGAGTCTCCCACCTCAGCTGTAGATCTCTGCAGTTCATCCAGAATGATCATGGGCCTCTTGGCTGCATCTCTGATCAGTCTTCTCCTTGTATGAGCTGAAAGTTTAGAGGGACGGCCAGGTCTTGGTAGATTTGCAGTGGTCTGATACTCCTTCCATTTCAATATTATCGCTTGCACAGTGCTCCTTGGGATGTTTAAAGCTTGGGAAATCTTTTTGTATCCAAATCCGGCTTTAAACTTCTTCACAACAGTATCTCGGACCTGCCTGGTGTGTTCCTTGTTCTTCATGATGCTCTCTGTGCTTTTAACGGACCTCTGAGACTATCACAGTGCAGGTGCATTTATACGGAGCCTTGATTACACACAGGTGGATTGTATTTATCATCATTTGTCATTTAGGTCAACATTGGATCATTCAGAGATCCTCACTGAACTTCTGGAGAGAGTTTGCTGCACTGAAAGTAAAGGGGCTGAATAATTTTGCACGCCCAAATTTTCAGTTTTTGATTTGTTAAAAAAGTTTGAAATATCCAATAAATGTCGTTCCACTTGATGATTGTGTCCCACTTGTTGTTGATTCTTCACAAAAAAATACAGTTTTATATCTTTATGTTTGAAGCCTGAAATGTGGCAAAAGGTCGCAAAGTTCAAGGGGGCCGAATACTTTCGCAAGGCGCTGTATGTGCTCTCTGTCACCTTCGTCTGCCTGGCAAATGGTTCAACAAAACACAGAAGACAATGCCCAAGGACCAATCAGCCTTCCCCGCTCTGAGAGGCCAAGGTGTATCTCTCTACTGTATCCAGAGGACTGAACATTGAATGTGTGATAGATACCAGACATGGATACTATAGTATTATTATATCTCAGACGTGTCCCCTAAGGAGGACTCTGATGCCATCTATATAGGTGTATGACCTCTGTGGTAACTTGCAGTTGTTCAGAGTGAACTCTGACGACACCGTATGCAACAGTCCTCTCAGGAATGTTGTCTTCTCCATTGTAACCAGCCCACCCCCTCCCTCAGGTCATCATCCCTCATAGATGTGACCCCTTCCTAGAGGATGTTGGCTGTTTTGATCTGATTGGATATCTTAGTTGTACTACCTTTTGGTTTGGCCTGTGGATTGGTCAACAGTTGATTTTGAATACAAAACAAGTCATATCTGGAATAAATGGAAAGGTTTGTTGTTCTCTCTCTTCTCCTGTACCCTGCCCATGGAAAAACATTTACTTTGCATGCGACCCAGGCCCATGGCCTGAGTAGGTCTAATTAGTTCATACTTTTTCTTGTATATTAACCTTAAGCTCTGCCTAGAATAATGCCTTGTAATGGTTGTTAATGCTTTGTAACTTAAGCTTAATGCCTGGTATGTGAATTCATTAATGTTACAGTTATTTTCACTTGTATTTAGAATTCGCTTCTCATGACCATTTCTTGATATTAGTCAGCTAAAGCCATAATTATTGATTGCACGTGGTTTTACTATAATATCAGATGGAGTCAGATAGTCTGGTTTATCAAATGTAGATTGTTAAATATTATTTAGTGCTACACTCTCAAACATCCGTGTTGCACAACGCACTGTGGGATGTGCATAATTGAGTCAGAGAATACAGACCTTAAAACCTCTTACCGACGTGATCCCTGCACAGGATCACCTCAGCGGAAATTTCAGAGCGCCACCTATAGTACTGTCGAGTATAGTATAGTACTCGATAAATCTCAAACTTTCATTAAAACACACATGCAAGGTACTGAATTAAAGCTACACTCGTTGTGAATCTAGCCACCAAGTCAGATTTGTAAAATGCTTTTCGGCGAATGCATGAGAAGCTATTATCTGATAGCATGCACCCCCCCAAAATACCAAAACGTCACCTAAACAACAGATTTTGCGGTAGATGGCGCTACACAAAACGCAGAAATAAAATATAAAACATTCATTACCTTTGACGAGCTTCTTTGTTGGCACTCCTATATGTCCCATAAACATCACAATTGGGTCTTTTTCCCGATTAAATCCGTCATTGTATACCCAAAATGTCATTTGCTGAAGGCCAGTCAGATCCTGGAAAATGCCCCTTTACAAGATGCAACGTCACTTTTTAAAATTACAAAACTTGCCTATAAACCTTTACAAATCACTTGAAACGACATTTCTAAACCAACTTTAGGTATTAATAAACGTTAATAATCTATAAAATTGATCACGGGGCGATCTGTATTCGATAGCAGCAAGTCTGGAAATCATCGTCCATGTTTTCAATTTCACAACATCCTGTGGTGCGCCTCAAGACAGGAAGGGCCTATTCGTGACGTAACCAAGGATAAATGAGGCAGAAATTGACAGCAATGGCGACATCGTGTGGAAGCTGTAGGCGGTTACAGCGGATATATTTTCTGTCGCCTTAGACAATTCATTGAATGGTGGATGAATATTATTTTTGTGTTTTTGGTAAACAGTTTTACCAGGGATTTTTTAACTGCTAAACACGTTCTGTTATAGCCACAGACCCGATTTAACCAGTTTTAGAGACTTCAGAGTGTTTTCTATACACACATACTTATCATATGCATATACTATATTCCTGGCATGAGTAGCAGGACTTTGAAATGTTGCGCGATTTTTAACAAAAAGCTGCGAAAATTGAAATCAAATGTTCAATGATTATTCAGTTACCACAAATTGCATATGCAGATGCATTCCGATTAAGACATTAGATCAAGTGGTGTCATATGTTTGGCAGGAAATTACAGCGACAGCCAGGGTTTTTTATCTTTAGGCTTTGTAGGCCTACAGTACATCATTCACCCCTAGGCCTGCATCCCAAATGGCACCCTGTGCCCTATACAGTGCAGTATTTTTGACCAAAGCCCTATCAGCCCTGGTCAAAAGTAGGGCACTCTATAGTGAATAGGGTGGCATTTGAGAAGCAGCCTCTGTCTAAATGCTCGAAGGGCCTTTGTTCTGTGATATACATCACTGTTCTGAATAACGCATCTTTAACGTGGTGGGGAGAGTGGGTGGAGGGGAGGGGGCGTCGCTATATTGCATTATGTTATTCATTTCGATCATTTACCACACAGGATCCCATGACACGCATGCCAATATTTTCCCCCTTTTATGCCTGCCATACGCTATTAAGCTAATAGTATTGGATTACTGCGCCATGCCATTTCTGCACTTACTGCTGAGCACAAGTGGCAATGATTTCCCCCGGCTCGATATGCAGTTGTTTGATTTCATCATTTATTCCTTGATAGTTAATTCAACCGGACGTGAGACACGGGGGTGTACACAGTGGTACAGGGGATGGATTGTTTAATTGAGGGACCCGCCACTACCGATTGCCCTTAGAACAACCATATTCATCAATGAAATGCTCAAAATAAGAAGGAGAAAAAAATCCAATCAAAATGGATCACTTGATGGAATGAAAATGATTTCTACGCATTGCTAAATGCATGAGAAATGTACAGCTGTAGGTCTATAAAAATCCTTCGGTCTACATAAGGACAGTCCCATGAGGGTTGTAGACCACACGAGCTGACTGCCCAAAACATCTCAAATGCATTGCTTATGACACAGATGTTAAACTGATTCCATGGAGGGCCAAGTGTCTTCAGGTTTTCACTCCTCCCTGGTACTTGATTGATGAATTAAGGTCAACAAGTAAGGAACTCCCCGCACCTCGTTGTCTTGGGCTTATTTGAAAGGAGAACACAAAAACGTGCAGACACTAAGCCCTCCATGGAATTAAGATTGACACTCAATATTTCCAACTACGGACTCGAAGAGAAACTCATACTGCTCTGAAACACAGTCGACAGCAGAGTTTATCCACCATTGGAGGTTACATTTATTTACAGATACTACTGAATCATAATTGGCAAAAAGTAGTCCTTAACTCTCCACTGTGATAGCTGATGTGTGGTGAGCTTTCTACTGCAAAATGGCTTCTGTGCCATTACCAAAGAAAATGATAGAGGCCTTTAGAGGCCAAAACGCCATATTAACATGTGCAGCGCCATTGATGACTTTCACCATTCTTCCGCCATTTTAAAGTTGTCAAAGTAGTCAACTGGGTGGGGATTCCTGTAGAGAACCACAGTATGAGTCATAATACCCATAAAACATAGAGGTTAAACAGGGAAATGGTTCCAATCGTTTTTCCTTAAAATAAGGGCTGTGTTTCGTGTAGGCTTACCCTGGCATGACATTTTGATAACCATGTCAATCTCTCCAGGGCAAGGTGACTTTTGTCAATATTTTCCTGTATTTACCCTCCCAAAAAAGTATATGCTAATTAGCTGCTAATGTAGTTATCATAAAGAAATACAAATGCCACGATGATCTGGAAGAGACTGCCGAATCGAGGCAAAGGTAAGAATCTCTGGAGATAGAAATGACGTGCAGGAGCTTGCAGAGATTTGTAGTTTTGCATGTCTACTTTGATGCTAATTATCATTTTTTAATAGATAAGTCACCTTGTCTGAGAGAGATTTACATGGTTATCAAAATGTCATGCCAGGGGGAAATTAATGGTTTTAAAATTACTGGAACCATTTCCCTGTTTGACTGCTAGGTTTTATGGGTATTATGACACCTGCACTGTGGGGCTCTATGGGTTGCAGCCTCAATTGTAGCCTAAATGGTACTGTCCATTGTGTTACTCCATTGTGACGAAGAACAGTAGTAGGAAGGATCGGAGGACCAATGCGCAGCGTGCTGTAACATAACAAAATCTGCAAAAAGTCAAAGGGGTCTGAATACTTTCCGAATGCACTGTATTAGCCTGCCTAGCTTAAAACCTAGGCCTGGTCACAGAGTCAACGCAGAAGTGTTCATATTGCTTACTTTTAATAGAACACTGAAAAGTACAAAATAACAACGTGAATAAACGAAACAAACCAAACAGTCCCGTGTGGAACAAACACTGACACGGAAAATAAGTATACCTAAGTATGGTTCTCAATCAGGGACAACAATTGACAGCTGCCTCGGATTGAGAACCATACCAGGCCAAACACAGGAATCCCAAATTATAGAAAATGGAACATCGACTGCCCACCTCAACTCACGCCCTGACCCTACTAAAACAAAGACAAAACAAAGAAACTAAGGTCAGAACGTGACTGGCACAGATATAAAGATGAGTCCTCTATCTACCTGTATGGGTATTACCCAGCCCAGGTGGTATCCACCTAACTATGTTAAGAAATTGTCATCATACAAAAATTGCAGAACTCAAAAGGTAGAAAAACAAAATAAAACCGAAGTACAACATAAACTTCAAATTCCAGGTCAAAAAGTGGCTTCAGTCCTTTGTTGATAGTTTTTGTGATTGACAGCTGCGTTGAGCTGTATGCAAAGCTTGATGAGCCACAATTGCATGCGCCTGTGCTGTGGCTTGATTGTAGGCTAATGGGACTTGTAGTGAGCAGGGTGGTGGCCCACAATGCCACACACACTATACAATTTGAGAGCTTGGGACTACAAGGTTTTATCTGCAAAAAGAGGATTTGAATGGTGTCACCAATTGTATATTGTATTCTTTTGAATGTGAAAAACATGATTTGGGGTATTTGGAATACTAAATAGGCAGATTACATCGAAAAGTCATTTGTACATAAATGCAGATAGAACCTTATAGTCCTAAACTCCCGAATTGCAATTAATTATTACAGAGGCAGCTAAATAGGCTAAATCAGAGCTCTCCAATCCTGTTCCTGGAGAGCTACCATCCTGTACCCGATACTAACAATTAGCTGGTTGATAAGCTGAATCATGTAAATTACAACTGGGGTTGAAGCGAAATCCTACATGAGGGTAGCTCTCCAGGAACAGGGTCGGAGAGCCCTGGGCTAAATGATCTTGTAAAGTCAATAGATTTTTCCATCAATAAGACATTGTCTTAAGTGCAGTGCACCGGAATGTTATGTCTCATGGGTTTCATAACCACGTCTTTATAGCAATTCAATAACAACGAGACGGGATACTGGGATCAGTTTAACCATTTGTCTAGAACGTGCTCATCTCAAAACAACCCCCATGATGCCCTGCGGCACAACCCCAAAACACAACGAGTCCTCCCCTCCTACATGAATGATTCCTTTTATGAACAGCCATTATGAACAGCCTTACAAGTCAACACATCATGGTGCGCGCCTTGAACGGAGACTTGTAGAGGCCCGTTGCATTAATGACGTGTCTGAGGAATTGAAGAATGCACATTTGTACTTACGAACTCGTAGTCCTTCAATTTCTGTAAGGTTGCATTCAAGTTCTGGAGGTGGTCCTCCTTGTCCTTTCCAGTAATGATGATGTCATTCAGGTAGCATTGTACTCCTGGCAATCCACTCAAGATTTGGTCCCATCACCCTTCGGAACAGCGCTTAAAATGATGGACGAGCAGCTCCTTTGACTTTTCATCTGCTGTATGTGCATCTGCAAGTAGGCTCGACAGAGGTCTATTTTTCTGAACTTTTGTGGTAGAGGATACTGCTCAGTGGACAACATATCGTCAGCTGTGACTTTAGTCTCCACATATCCTGATTTAAAGTCTCCACATATCCACATATCCTCCACATATACCATCCTTGTTAAGGACTGGTATGATGGTATTACCCATTCACCCACTCTGACCGGCTCCAGTACTTTGTTCTTGACTAAGCGTCCAAGTCAGCCTTGAGATTTGGTCTCATAGCATAAGGTGCACGTCATGCTTTCAGAAACGTTGGTTTGCTGTTTGGCTTAAAGCCAAGATTCACTGTAATGTCTTTCATGCTACCCAGCTCTCCATTAAATACATCTCCATGTTTCTTTAAGAGACTTGTGTCTCCATATGTCCTTGTAGGCACTGATGGCCAGTGCCATTTTCTCCAGCCATGAACATCCCAGTAGCGATGGATAGTGTCCTTTCACCTCAGTGATGCATCTCACAGCGGCAGATTCGCTTGTATAAGTCTTTAACACGATGTGTGCTGACTGAAGTGGCAGGTGTTTTAGTGCCTTTTTTGTAGACTATCTGACACGGGATACTGCTGCCCCTGTGTCAATCTCTTTACGCACCGGATGCCCCTCTAGCAAGGGAGAGACATAGTACCCATGCGGCACACCAGCAGCAGTCAGTATATTCTGTGTGACTTCCTCATCTGAAGAGTCACTCACCTCGGTGTTCTCCTGTTCAACAGCGTGAACATGTCTCTTTTTTGTTCACTGGAATGTCCCTTAGTTATTGTCAGTCTGACGTTTTCTCCAAGCTTTTCTTGTTTCTGCAATCTCGTTCGATGTGGGGACTTTTTGTTTTACCAGAGACTCTGCAATCCATGTCCTTTACGCCAGCATATACATAGATGACTCATGTCCCTCTTGCCACAGCGGAAGCAGTTTCCTTGATTTCCCTGTCCCCGATTTTCAGTTTCAACTCTGTGCACTCGTCCTGATGAACTCAACTGCTGAGCCTCTTTAGCAGCTAGTTCCTTGGACACGCTGATTTCCATGGCCCTTGCCAAGGTCAGATTACTTTCAGTCAATAGACTATTTTGTGTAGCTTCACTCCCTAGCCCACATACTAGTCTGTCCCTAATGGTGTCATTTAGAACCTAATTTAACTCACAGTGCTCTGATAGTTTATTTATTAATGCAGCAGCAAACATTGTCACCGATTCTCCTTCTTCCTTAACAAAATATCCGTTCTGAATATGAGCTCCACTGCTCAACACTTTCATCAAACTGTTGTTCCTCAATAGGCTCCTGATTGTCACTCAAGGCAATATTTTCCTCAGCCACGTATCTTCATTCATTTCACTCATTCATTTCACTCACTGACGTCTCATCCTTAAAGTTCTCTCAGTTTTGAATTCCAAATTTGTCTTCACAGTAAATGTTCTTTCCTTTACTCATTCCTCCCTTTTTGATCACGTTGGTTTTCCCACTCCGACGCTCGTCTCAGATCCTTTTTTGTTGTCCATGACGATGCTAACTCACTCTATGCTAGCTAGCTAGCTCGACTAAGAACCTGCCTCTGCTAGTAATACACTGTGCTACCATGGAAAATAAGTTTTGAACTTGTAGAAACCCACTTCTTCCCGACAGAATAGTTCCCGTAGGTTCATACTTCCTCGTCGTCTGTCTTTTATGTTATGTTTTGTTGGTTATATAATCATGTCTTTATAACAATTCAATAATGATGGGACAGGAGAGAGGAATCAGTTCAACCATTTATCTAGAACGTGCTTATCTCAACACATTCAACCCCCACGATGCTCTGCGGCACAACCCCAATACATAAAATAAGAGTCAATTGTTTTCCTTGTACACCATGGTGACAGTTATCTTAGTGTAACATGAGTTACTTTTTCTGCGTTGACTCTGTGACCAGGCCTAGGTTTTAAGCTCAGCAGGCTAATACAGTGCATTCGGAAAGTATTCAGACCCCTTGACTTTTTGCAGATATTGTTATGTTACAGCCTTATTCTAAAATATATATTTTTAAAATCCTCATCAATCTACACACAATACCCTATAATGACAAAGCAAAAACATTTTTTTTTTATATTTCATGAAAATAAAAAACAGAAATACAATTTTTAAACAAGTATTCAGACTCTTTGCTATGAGACTTGAAATTGAGCTCAGGTGCATTCTGTTTCCATTGATTATCCTTGAGATGTTTCTGCATCTTGATTGGAGTCCACCTGTGGTAAATTCAATTGATCGGACATGATTTGGAAAGGCACACACCATATATACACTATATAAGGTCCCACAGTTGACAGTGCATGTCAGAGCAAAAAACAAGTCATGAGGTCAAAGGAATTGTTTGTAGAGCTCCGAGACAGAATTGTCGAGGCACAGATTGGGGAAGGGTACCAAAATAATTTTGTATCATTGAAAGTCCCCAAGAACACAGTGGCATCTATTATTCTTAAATGGAAGAAGTTTGGAACCACCCAAACTGAGATATCGGTGGAGAAGGACCGTGATCAGGGACGTGACCAAGAACGCGATGGTCACACTGACAGAGCTCCAGAGCTCCTCTGTGGAGATGGGAGAACCTTCCGGAAGGACAAACATCTCTGCAGCACTCCACCAATTAGGCCTTTATGGTAGAGGGCCAGACAGAAGCCACTCCTTAAAACAAAACAGTTTCATATATTTTAGAATACGTCTGTAACGTAACAAAATGTGGAAAAGGTCAATGGGCCTGAATACTTTCCGAATGTACTGTACTTGTACAGTATATGCACTGGCACACAGGAGCCACAGGTTTGAACCCCAGTCAGTCACGTAAGGACACAGTTATAATCATGAAGGGAAAATGGCCAACTACTGTATATAGTAACTGTATCATTCATGATCATTCTTCCACTGACTAAACAAATCAGTGTCAGTACAATTTTCACAGCTGATCACATTCATTGCATCTTTGTCCCTGGGATTATTAGCATGTGAGATTTAGCTAATCTTGGCATGCCAGATTACCAAAGCCTTGGTCTGCCAACACCAGTAGCAGCGTGTGCAAATAGAGTGCAAGGAAAAAGAAAGACATGTCTGAAGCTCGACAAGAGAAAATATTTGCGAGAGGAAGATCGGGCGCCAAATTTCATGGTGCTTTTCAATGTCAATTAGCAATCTGGACATCCCGCTAACTGCATCAGTCTGCCCCCAAATGCACAACACAGCGATGCAAACACTGGCATCATAATGGTGACCTTCAAAAACGCTATACCACTCAGAAAATTTGTACAAAAACCATTACAGAGCTAAACCGTGTCAACATGTGGAGTGCCAGCATATGTGGTGAGAATAGATATTGTGCGTCATCGTACTACAACAGTATGTCCAATGTAATTAGACTTATTGTAGAAATCAATATTTGTTTACCCATAACCCCATACGGTATCGCTATGGTTCTTATGAACAAAATCCTGAACTGTCTGGGGGCAGGAAGGGATTTTACTGGAATGCCTCGCTTCTCTCATCCATCTTATTCTGGCTACTTGGGTCACCTCCGGCGATATTCGCTGTCTATCATTTCCATTTTCAGATCTTGTTCTTCCAATAGCTAGATGAAGCAGAATATCAGGGAAACAGAATACCTAGTCAATACCTAGTCAGTGTGAATTCTTCCACATTTAACCCAACCCCTCTGAATCAGAGAGATGTGGGGAGTGGCTGCCTTAACTGACATCATCAATGGTCTTAACCGCGCGGCTGCCTGCCACCCAGAGCAGAATACAGCAGCAGTATACAGTGCCTTCAGAAAGTATTCACCCTCTTGACTTTTTCCTCATTTTGTTGTGCTACAGCCTGCATTTAAAATGAATGAAATGTAGATGTGTCACTGATCAACACACAATACCCCATAATGTCAAAGTGGAATTATGTTTTTAGAAATGTTTACAAATGAATGCAAAATGAAAAGTTGAAATGTCAATAAACGTATTCAAGTATTGAAATCTTTTGTTGTGGCAAGCTTAAAGAATTTCAGGAAGAAAAATGTGCTCAAAAAGTCACAAGTTGCATGGACTGACTATGTGCAATAATGGTCTTTAACAGGATTTGTTTTATGATTACCTCATCGCTGTGCCCCACACACACAATTATCTGTAAGGTCCATCAGTTGAGCAGTGAATATCAAACACAGACTCAACCACAAAGACCAGGGAGGTTTTCCAATGCCTTGCAAAGGACATGTGGTTGCAGTGGTTGCTCTTTTAAAAGTTGCGTCATATTGCAGCACACCTTGCGGGCTGCTGCAGCATCCTGTGGCACGTTATCTAATTGCCAGCCATTTTTTCTGTTAATGCAAGTTAGTGCTAGTTTGACCACCAGAAGGCATCTTTGAGAAACATCTGCTAGTCTTCCATAGTGGCATTACCAGAGAATGTAAAACTTTTTTTTGTAATAACATAGTATATGGGATTGATTTTAAGAAATTTAACCTAATTAATTAGATTAATATTATGGTGTTTCTATTCCAAGAAACACAAAAAACCCTCTGGGTTTCCGTTAGGATGGAACGGAAAATATGGCGCTGTACAACGTGACGGTCGGCAGTACAGTACTGGGCTATTTAGCTAAAGAATCTCTGTGTTGTGAGGGCACGCGTGATACTGGGGTTCAATTCCCCGATGGGGAGGAAGGAGTAGGCCGTCCTTGTAAATAAGAATTTGTTCTTAACTGACTTGCCTAGTTAAATAAAGGTTACACTAAAAGCATAACATTTCTGCACTCTAATTTTCTAATTCTAGTCTAACCAATACCCAAATGGAGATTAAGTGAAAATAAAAATCTCATTGATTTATCAAGACCAGTCCCCATGCTTGTCTTAGAGCAGCGCGAAACGGTGCTTAAATAGTTGTAGGTTTTTGCTTCTAACTTCAATATGCTCTTTCAATACATTTTACTTACACCAATTTTAACAGCACATTACTCAACACTAGTGAGACTTTTTCCCCTTTCCACATGTTAAAGATTACAATTGATAGAGTTTTTAGCCACAGTTGGCCCCAACCCCAATTAATACATTTGTGCACAGTCAATAGTGTCGCTTGTTTCAATACATTATTATGCCAGTCTCAAGAGCAAATAGCCTGGATTGTTACTCCCATCTAGTTCCTTGCCGTCTTCCATGCATCATTCTCCGACTGAGTGGCGTACTGGCAGGATATGGCAGAATCTTTGGTTGTGCAAAAATTCTGCATGGCAAGTCTGTATGAATGTCTGGTTATTTATTTTTTTATTTTTTCAGACAAAGCATCATTCAAATAATGGAGTTTGATACACCTGGTATTGGATATGACTGAAAAAAACCTTGCTAAATAGCGATTTTCGTAAATTAACTTTATGACAAAAACTTATGCACAATCTTTTGTCTCTACATTAACTAATATATTCCTCTGAATTGTAAATGTTTTGCTTGAGTCGTTATGACGTTATAATTACTTACATTTGCTTCCACCGTAATGTTATGTCAGCCATCTTTGTTGAAGAAATGAGATGGGTGGCTCGCGTCAAATTCGTCATTGGAACCCAAATGCACAATGAGTGCTCTAACTCCCCCTTGCGGTGGTCTGGAGCAATTAATCTGTGACGCTGGGTACCTCTAAGACCCGCGGTGTAAGCTTGCAACTTTTAAAGGAGGAGCCACTGTAGATGGCAAAACATCTCAATCGGGATGAGGTCAGGACTCTGACTGGGCCACTCCAGAAGGCATATTTTCTTCTGTTGAAGCCATTCTGTTATTGATATACTTCTGTGTTTTAGGTTGTTGTCCTATTACATCACCCAACTTCTGTTGAGCTTCAATTGGTGGACAGATAGCCTAACATTCTCCTGGAAAATGTCTTGATAAACTTGGGAAATCCTTTTTCCGTCGATGATAGCAAGGTGTCCAGACTCCGAGGCAGCAATGCAGCCCCAAACCATGATGCTCCCTCCACCATACAGTTGGGATGAGGTTTTGATGTTTGTGTGCTGTGCTGTGCCTTTTTTCTCCACACATGTTATGTGTTCCTTACAAACAACTCAACTGTTTCATCTGTCCACAGAATATTTTGCCAGTAGCGCTGTGGAACATCCAGGTGCACTTTTGTAAACTTCAGACGTGCAGCAATGTTTTTATTGGACAGCAGTTGTTTATTTTGTGGTGTCCTCCTATGAACACCATTCTTGTTTAGTGTTTTATGTATCGAAGACTCGTAACAAAGATGTTAGCATGTTCCAGACATTTCTGTTAGTCTTTAGCTGACACTCTAGGATTCTTCTTAACCTCATTGAGCATTCTGAGCTGCGTTCTTGCAGTCCTTTTTGCAGGACGGCCACTCCTAGGGAGAGTAGCAACTGTGCTGAACTTTCTCCATTTTTATAGCCAATTTGTCTTTCCATGGACTGATGCGCATAAAGGTTTTTAGAGATACTTTTGTAACCTTTTTCCAGTTTTATGCAAGTCAACAATTCTTAATCTAAGGTCTTCTGAAATCTCTTTTGTTCGAGGCATGGTTCACATCAGGCAATGCTTCTTGTGAATAGAAAACTCATTTTTTGTGTTTTTTTGTAGTGCAAGGCAGCTTTAACCAACATCTCCAATCTCGTCTCATTGATTAGACTCCAGTTTAGCTGACTCCTGACTCCAATTAGCTTTTGGAGAAGTCATTAGCTTTGGGGTTCATATACTTTTTCCAACCTACACTGTGAATGTTTAAATTATGTATTCAATACAGAATAAGAAAAATACAATCATTTGTGTGTTATTAGTTTAAGCCCACTATGTTTGTTGCCCACTATTATTGTGACTTACAGTGCCTTGCGAAAGTATTCGGACCCCTTGAACTTTGCGACCTTTTGCCACATTTCAGGCTTCAAACATAAAGATATAAAACTGTATTTTTTTGTGAAGAATCAACAACAAGTGGGACACAATCATGAAGTGGAACGACATTTATTGGATATTTCAAACTTTTTTAACAAATCAAAAACTGAAAAATTGGGCGTGCAAAATTATTCAGCCCCTTTACTTTCAGTGCAGCAAAATCTCTCCAGAAGTTCAGTGAGTATCTCTGAATGATCCAATGTTGACCTAAATAACTAATGATGATAAATACAATCCACCTGTGTGTAATCAAGTCTCCGTATAAATGCACCTGCACTGTGATAGTCTCAGAGGTCCGTTAAAAGCGCAGAGAGCATCATGAAGAACAAGGAACACACCAGGCAGGTCCGTGATACTGTTGTGAAGAAGTTTAAAGACGGATTTGGATACAAAAAGATTTCCCAAGCTTTAAACATCCCAAGGAGCACTGTGCAAGCGATAATATTGAAATGGAAGGAGTATCAGACCACTGCAAATCTACCAAGTCCCTCTAAACTTTCAGCTCATACAAGGAGAAGACTGATCAGAGATGCAGCCAAGAGGCCCATGATCACTCTGGATGAACTACAGAGATCTACAGCTGAGGTGGGAGACTCTGTCCATAGGACAACAATCAGTCATATATTGCACAAATCTGGCCTTTATGGAAGAGTGGCAAGAAGAAAGCCATTTCTTAAAGATATCCATAAAAAGTGTTGTTTAAAGTTTGCCACAAGCCACCTGGGAGACACACCAAACATGTGGAAGAAGGTGCTCTGGTCAGATGAAACCAAAATTGAACTTTTTGGCAATAATGCAAAACGTTATGTTTGGCGTAAAAGCAACACAGCTGAACACACCATCCCCACTGTCAAACATGGTGGTGGCAGCATCATGGTTTGGGCCTGCTTTTCTTCAGCAGGGACAGGGAAGATGGTTAAAATTGATGGGAAGATGGATGGAGCCAAATACAGGACCATTCTGGAAGAAAACCTGATGGAGTCTGCAAAAGACCTGAGACTGGGACGGAGATTTGTCTTCCAACAAGACAATGATCCAAAACATAAAGCAAAATATACAATGGAATGGTTCAAAAATAAACATATCCAGGTGTTAGAATGGCCAAGTCAAAGTCCAGACCTGAATCCAATCGAGAATCTGTGGAAAGAACTGAAAACTGCTGTTCACAAATGCTCTCCATCCAACCTCACTGAGCTCGAGCTGTTTTGCAAGGAGGAATGGGAAAATCAAATCAAATCAAATCAAATTTATTTATATAGCCCTTCGTACATCAGCTGATATCTCAAAGTGCTGTACAGAAACCCAGCCTAAAACCCCAAACAGCAAGCAATGCAGGTGTAGAAGCACGGTGGCTAGGAAAAACTCCCTAGAAAGGCCAAAACCTAGGAAGAATCCTAGAGAGGAACCAGGCTATGTGGGGTGGCCAGTCCTCTTCTGGCTGTGCCGGGTGGAGATTATAACAAAACATGGTCAAGATGTTCAAATGTTCATAGATGACCAGCATGGTCGACTAATAATAAGGCAGAATAGTTGAAACTGGAGCAGCAGCACAGTCAGGTGGACTGGGGACAGCAAGGAGTCATCATGTCAGGTATTCCTGGGGCATGGTCCTAGGGCTCAGGTCCTCCGAGAGAGAGAGAGAACGAGAGAATTAGAGAGAGCATATGTGGGATGGCCAGTCCTCTTCTGGCTGTGCCGGGTGGAGATTATAACAGAACATGGCCAAGATGTTCAAATGTTCATAAATGACCAGCATGGTCGAATAATAATAAGGCAGAACAGTTGAAACTGGAGCAGCAGCACAGCCAGGTGGACTGGGGACAGCAAGGAGTCATCATGTCAGGTAGTCCTGGGGCATGGTCCTACGGCTCAGGTCCTCCGAGAGAGAGAAGGAGAGAATTAGAGAACGCACACTTAGATTCACACAGGACACCGAATAGGACAGGAGAAGTACTCCAGATATAACAAACTGACACTAGCCCCCCGACACATAAACTACTGCAGCATAAATACTGGAGGCTGAGACAGGAGGGGTCAGGAGACACTGTGGCCCACTCCGAGGACACCCCCGGACAGGGCCAAACAGGAAGGATATAACCCCACCCACTTTGCCAAAGCACAGCCCCCACACCACTAGAGGGATATCTTCAACCACCAACTTACCATCCTGAGACAAGGCGGAGTATAGCCCACAAAGACCTCCGCCACGGCACAACCCAAGGGGGGGGGGGGCGCCAACCCAGACAGGATGACCACATCACTGACTCAACCCACTCAGGTGACGCACCCCCTCCAGGGACGGCATGAGAGAGCCCCAGTAAAGCCAGTGACTCAGCCCCTGTAATAGGGTTAGAGGCAGAGAATCCCAGTGGAAAGAGGGGAACCGGCCAGGCAGAGACAGCAAGGGCGGTTCGTTGCTCCAGAGCCTTTCCGTTCACCCTCCCACTCCTGGGCCAGACTACACTCAATCATATGACCCACTGAAGAGATGAGTCTTCAGTAGAGACTTAAAGGTTGAGACCGAGTTTGCGTCTCTGACATGGGTAGGCAGACCGTTCCATAAAAATGGAGCTCTATAGGAGAAAGCCCTGCCTCCAGCTGTTTGCTTAAAAATTCTAGGGACAATTAGGAGGCCTGCGTCTTGTGACCGTAGCGTACGTGTAGGTATGTATGGCAGGACCAAATCAGAGAGATAGGTAGGAGCAAGCCCATGTAATGCTTTGTAGGTTAGCAGTAAAACCTTGAAATCAGCCCTTGCTTTGACAGGAAGCCAGTGTAGAGAGGCTAGCACTGGAGTAATATGATCAATTTTTTTGGTTCTAGTCAGGATTCTAGCAGCCGTATTTAGCACTAACTGAAGTTTATTTAGTGCTTTATCCGGGTAGCCGGAAAGTAGAGCATTGCAGTAGTCTAACCTGGAAGTGACAAAAGCATGGATAAATTTTTCTGCATCATTTTTGGACAGAAAGTTTCTGATTTTTGCAATGTTACGTAGATGGAAAAAAGCTGTCCTTGAAATGGTCTTGATATGTTCTTCAAAAGAGAGATCAGGGTCCAGAGTAACGCCGAGGTCCTTCACAGTTTTATTTGAGACGACTGTACAACCATTAAGATTAATTGTCAGATTCAACAGAATATCTCTTTGTTTCTTGGGACCTAGAACAAGCATCTCTGTTTTGTCCGAGTTTAAAAGTAGAAAGTTTGCAGCCATCCACTTCCTTATGTCTGAAACACATTCTTCTAGCAAGGGCAATTTTGGGGCTTCACCATGTTTAATTGAAATGTACAGCTGTGTGTCATCCGCATAGCAGTGAAAGTTAACATTATGTTTTCGAATAACATCCCCAAGAGGTAAAATATGTAGTGAAAACAATAGTGGTCCTAAAACGGAACCTTGAGGAACACCGAAATTTACAGTTGATTTGTCAGAGGACAAACCATTCACAGAGACAAACTGATATCTTTCCGACAGATAAGATCTAAACCAGGCCAGAAGTTGTCCGTGTAGACCAATTTGGGTTTCCAATCTCTCCAAAAGAATGTGGTGATCGATGGTATCAAAAGCAGCACTAAGGTCTAGGAGCACGAGGACAGATGCAGAGCCTCGGTCCGATGCCATTAAAATGTCATTTACCACCTTCACAAGTGCCGTCTCAGTGCTATGATGGGGTCTAAAACCAGACTGAAGCATTTCGTATACATTGTTTTTCTTCAGGAAGGCAGTGAGTTGTTGCGCAACAGCGTTTTCTAAAAAAAATGTTTTTTCAGACTCTCGATGTGCAAAACTGATAGAGACAAACCCCAAGCAACTTACAGCTGTAATCGCAGCAAAAGGTGGCGCTACAAAGTATTAACTTAAGGGGGCTGAATAATTTTGCACGCCCAATTTTTCAGTTTTTGATTTGTTAAAAAAGTTTGAAATATCCAATAAATGTCGTTCCACTTCATGATTGTGTCCCACTTGTTGTTGATTCTTCACAAAAAAATACAGTTTTATATCTTTATGTTTGAAGCCTGAAATGTGGCAAAAGGTCGCAAAGTTCAAGGGGGCCGAATACTATCGCAAGGCACTGTAGATTAAGATCCGATCAAATTTGATGACCAATTTATGCAGAAATCCAGGTAATTCCAAAGGGTTCACATACTTTTTCTTTCCACTGCATATTGACTCAGGGGGTTGAATACTTAACTAATCATGTTTTTGTTGTTGTTTTCTTTTTCTTCCACTTTGACATTCTTTTGTGTATATCGTGTACAAAAAAATGATAATTTTAAGACATTTTAATCCCAATTGGTAACAACAAAACGTTCTTTCTTCTTCTGCTTGAAGAAGAAATAGGGGATGTTTGATTTAAAAACTTCATCCTTTAAATTCTTTACCTTTAGGATGTCATGGAGAAATTGTTGATACAAGATATTTCCAATACCAACATGCAGCATGCTGTAGGAAAGCAGCTAAAGTGTATTAGCGTCACTTTTTGGGAAGTGGGAGCTTTTTATGGAAAATATTACAGCCTTGCATTAATAATACACCGCTCCCTCAATTAGACAGCCTCTGCTAGGCTTCTCATCTCAATGCCCCAGTGAGGGCATACCCTGTGGAGGCCCGTCGTCCCCAGTGTAGAGGCCTGGTCCTGGGGCTACAGCAACGCCAGTGGTGGGAGGTTACCGGGTGGCTGGTTTGCACAGTGGTACTATAAACACAAACAGTAGGACGTGCTGGGGTGTTTTTCAGTCGGATGGAGATTTTGATTGAGATCATTAACTGACATAAAATAAAACATGTAGTATAGGCCTTGATGGATTGAACATTGTTATGTGTGTGTAGGTGTGTCTCTTATGGCAGGGGTTTTCCAACTTTTTTATGTCAAGGACCCCCAAGTATGTTGAGCCCATGGCCAAGGAACCCGTACAAATGTTTTTTGCCTAATGTTTTTTCACCTTGTACACGTGTAGGCCTATATTATTTTGTTTTGGCCGATATGTGTTACTAATAGGCTACAAGGTTTATACAGACATTGGCAAGTCAAATTCATGAACTTTCAATGAATTTTTCAAGCACTTAGTTGTAATATTCAAGGACCTCAATTCCATATATTGTTGTAGGCCTAACATAGAAAGAACGTCCCCCATAAAGTATGCAAAAAAAATATGCATTACCACTTTAAGAATAATACATTCTATAGGCCTTCCCAAGGTATTGGCATTGAAATTATTTTTACATTCTAAAATATGTCAGAATAATGTGGACATTACCTGAAATAGATTGGATGCATGTATGGGGATGTGAATACCGGTAAATGTTGCAGAAGCCTATGTTCATGTGGCAGAAGCATTAATCTCTCCATAGCCGCGGGAAGTAGGGGCGCTGAGGGTGCTGAAATTCAGAATGAAATAAAAATGATCAATAAAGAAAATGTAATTTTTCTCACAAAAGTAGTTCACTGGGCCTTTACTAGTATTCGCTGACCAACATAGACCTCTGTAGTGTGGCCAAAAACGGAGCACAAATTGCTTTGGCAAAAAGGTAGTTGTATAATTAACAATAGTATCTTGCAGGATTCAGTAGTCAGATTTGTAAGAGTTGTGGCACTGTTCTAGGGGAATCCAGAAAGAACAAAACCTTGCACTTACATCAAAAGGTGCACAATTTGCCAGGCACAAAGCATAAACATCAAATTCAATATTTTTTTCTTGATCAAATTACATGGAAAACAACCACTTTTTGTGCAGTATTAATTTACCATACTTAGTTCTTCCTAGTGTTGCAGCGGTCTAAGGCATTGCATCTCAGTGCTAGAGCCAACACTACAATCCCTGGTTCGATCCTGGGCTGTATCACAACCGGCCGTGATCGGGAGTCCCATAGGGTGGCGCACAACTGGCTTTGGGTCGGCTGGGGTAGGCCATTTTTATGTGTTCATGTATATTACTGTATTGTACACAGGCTTCTCATCTATGTTTGTACCTGGGGTTATGGGTTTGATTTCCACTGGACACCAGTATGAAAATGTATGCCCTCAATACTGCAAGTCGCTCTAGATCAGAGCATCGACTGAAAAGGAAAAGACCATTTCAGTTCTCAAATAGAAACAAGTTGCGTTTGCAAAGTATTTCAAGAAACTGGAAAACATATCGAGCAAGTATTTTTATATTCCACAAGCATTATCAGATTAACTGTTTTGTAAAGATACTTATGAGACACAAGTTACAAATGCTTGTAAACACTCAAATACATTTAGTTAACAATTTCACAAAAGTAGTGCACTGGGCCTATGCTAGTTCTGTATTGGCGGACTGATATGGACGTCTTCAACATGGGCAAAACCAAATTCTCGCAGCATCCCCAACCCCAAACTATTTCCCGTGGCTATGAATCTCACCCTAGCCATTTGAGATGTTGGGTTATTGTGTCGTGTTTTTGAAAGAGGCAAGTGACCAAAAAATAGATTCCTATTGTACTGGAACGCTTTCTATGACAAGCCAAGTTAAAGCCAACATTCAACGTTGTGGTCCTCATAATAACCACCCGTAGTTTTACTGCAACAAGCACAACGGACTAGCACAGCACCCATCAACTGAAACAATCTAAAGTGGCTACATCTCTCACTAAACCTGATCATAAATAAAAATCACTGGATAGGAAATACATGATTGTCAGAGGGGGTGGATAGAAAAGACAGATATATCATATTATCAAGACCCATGTTTTGCAGGTATAATAAAACTAATATCAAAAAATTATTCATTGTGGACCCTCTGGTGCTTCCTTGCTGTCCCACGGGCGTCTGTATGCCCCAGTTTAAAAACACCTGTCTTATTTTATGTTGTTATGTGTCATGTTATGATACAGTGCCTTGCAAAAGTATACATCCTTCCTTGGCGTTACTACTATATTGTTGCATTACAAACTGTAATTTAAATAGATTTCTATTTGGATTTCATGTAATGGACATACACAAAATAGTCCAAATTGGTGAAATTAAATGAAAAAAATGGATTGTTTCAAACAATTAAACAAAATAAAAAACAGAAAAGGGGTCCATGCATAAGTATTTCACCCCCGTTGCTATGAAGCCACTAAATAAGATCTGGTGCATCCAATTGCCTTCAGAAGTCACATAATTAGCTAAACAAAGTCCACCTGTGTGCAATCTAAGTGTCACATGATCTGTCTGTCATATGATCTCAGTAAATATACACCTGTTCTGAAAGGCCCCAGAGACTGCAACATCACCAAGCAAGGGGCACCACCAAGCAATGAAGACCAAGGAGTTCTCTAAACAGGTCAGGGACAAAGTTGTGGAGAAGTACAGATCAGGGTTGGGTTAAAAAAAAATATCAGAAACTTTGAACATCCCCCGGAGCACCATTAAATCGATTATTAAAAAATGGAAAGAATATGGCACCACAACAAAGCTGCCAAGAGAGGGCCGCCCACCAAAACTCACAGACCAGGCAAGGAGGGTATTAATCAGAGAGGCAACAAAGAGACCAAAGATAACCCTGAAGGAGCTGCAAAGCTCCACAGCGGAGATTGGCATATCTGTCTTAGGACCACTTTAAGCGTACTCTCCACAGAGTTGGGCTTTACGGAAGAGTGTCCAGAAAAAAGCCATTGCTTAAAGAAAAAAAATAAGCAAACACGTTTGGTGTTCGCCAAAAGGCATGTGGGAGACTAAAATTGAGCTTTTTGGCCATCAATGAAAATGCTATGTCAGACGCAAACCCAACACATCTCATCACCCTTAGAACACCATCCTCACAGTGAAGTATGGTGGTGGCAGCGTCATGCTGTGGGGATGTTTTTCATCGGTAGGGACTGGGAGACTGGGATGGAGGTTCACCTTCCCGCATGACAATGACCCTAAGCATACTGCTAAAGAAACACTTGAGTGGTTTAAGGGGAAACATTTAAATGTCTTGGAATGGCCTAGTCAAAGCCCAGACCTCAATCCAATTGAGAATCTGTGGTATGACTTAAAGATTGCTGTACACCAGCGGAATCCATCCAACTTGAAGGAGCTGGAGCAGTTTTGCCTTGAAGAATGGGCCACAATCCCAGTGGCTAGATGTGCCAAGCTTATAGAGACATACCCCAAGAGACTTGGAGCTGTAATTGCTGCAAAAGGTGTCTCTACAAAGTATTGGCTTTAGTTGGGGTGAATAGTTATGCACGCTCAGGTTTTCAGATTTTTTTTTGTCTTATTTCTTGTTTGTTTCACAACAACAAATATTTAGCATCTTCAAATTGGTAGGCATGTTGTGTAAATCAAACGATACAAACCCCCCAAAAATCTATTTTAATTCCAGGTTGTAAGGCAACAAAATAGGAGAAATGCCAAGTAGGGTGAATACTTTCGCAAGCCACTGTATATCAGGTTAGGCTGTGTTTTTTAATGCTTTGGTATGTTACATGTTATATGGAATGGTTATAAAGTATTATTCTATGGTGGCAACAGAAGCATCATTAACAGTGGTAGAGGAGGGAGACGGATGAACAGGGGGATGGAAATATTCATAGGGATTAGCATTTATACATCTTGGGACTGTCACAGTGAGAGATCACTGGGGAGAACATGCAGCCAAAACATGCTGTCTTCAGTGGCTCTCACTATGAATTTGCTATGTCATGTAACCAGGATACTGTACAAAAGGAGAGACAAAATGAGCTTAGGATAAAGAGTGGAGAAAACAAGGGGGGGAAATAGAATAAAATACACTGACGAATAATCCGACCCACATACAAGAAATGCTCAGTCATTGACAAGGTGTAAAAGGGGCTGCTGCCGGTGAGGCGCGACAATTTATCAAGCTCTCGAGGGAGGGAGAGGAGTCATTTTGGGATGTGATCAGGCGAAATGGGCATTTTTGCAGTCGGATCACATCCTCGGCTGAGGAAACGCAGCGCTGCAGTCCTAACAAGAGATGGCTGCTCTCTACTGCGGCTCTCTGACCATGTAAAACTCCTGCCACACTCCCCTCCCTCACTGAGAAAGGGGTTGGGATATGTAACATTTGGAAAAGGAGATGAATGTGTGAATGTGTGATGACGCATTGTCAGCCCTGTATCAACAACAAGAGCAGGAATGATTCATTCTTAAATTGTCTAAACTGACATGTGGTATTGTTTTGAGATGGTCATACTATGGATCATTTAGCTATTTGATGTAGAACTTTGGGACCCCTTTAGGTATACAAAAATGACTACATTTTATTTAAAAAAATGGTTTGGCCTTTACTTCTATAGCCCTGATAGAGGCATTGAATAACACATTCATAAATGGCAACAAAAGAAAAGACTCTCAAAAAAGAAATCATAAGAAACACGGACATTTTAAATGAAATAGATAAATTAAATTAAACCAATTTAAATAATTCAATTGGTAGGCACACAAGTACCTTCATACTTCCATAAATGTTTTTAAACTGGTACTGGTTACCTTCAGAGAAGTCCCGTCCCGTGAGACTTGTGGGGGTCGCAGAGCAAACCCGGAGAACACAATCAAGTTTGTGAGAATCTCACCTTTCTGTAGAGTTTGCAGGTCAAACCGTTGGGACGCCACAGACGTTTCCGTGAGAACACCAATGTTCGGGATGTCTCCTGGTCTGACAAACACGCTCTAGCTCTGTCACCTTTCACCACAGATGCAGAAGTGCGACATTGGAGGATGCGTTGGCTTGAGACGCATCCAAGAACAGAAAAGCTAAATGTGCTTGATCTTTCCTGAGACAAAGAAAAGCACATTTTTTCTTGTTAAAATAAATGGAATCAGTAGGCCAATATAGCAAAAAGTCGAACAAAATATGCTCTCTGTCCAAAGGGTGATTAAAAATCATGTATTGAATCCCAAATGTATTTGGCCCGAGGTATTTGTTTTCTCAATAGCCCAGCAGCAATCCCGTTTCATAGCGATATCATAATGGAGTAAAATGATACATTTGCATACAATTAAGTCAGACCCCCACTTTTTTTGGACAATCCAAATTAATGTTAAGAAATGATATTCATGGAATGTGACAAGATGAAAGTGAATGTCATAAAGCGAAACCTCCAGGTAACGACACACAGATGGACATTACCAGATGTCGGATGTTTCATTTAATGTCTGTAAGCAAAATTCTCACCAGATAATGGATGGTTAGAGATGTAGCGTTGAACGTGCTATTCTCTACGAGCTTGAAAAAGCCATTTAAATTAGTGACTCCTCCCAACAGTCTATTATAAGTCTACGAAGAACAACAACAGCTGAGTGATTGTATGTTTTAACATGTAAAGTTAGGTTATGTTTCTAATGCAAATGAGCTTTTAATTAAGAAAATTACAGTATGTATGTTTGTGTAATTTAGATGTGTGTCGTTTATATTAAAACCTCAATTGATCGACTATGGGGACCTCTTGTTATTTTCATCTGGCTAGCAATGTACTGTAACTATCGCAAATAGATGTAAAAAAATGACTTTGCTGCTTTCGTAAAAACAACTTCGCTTTCTCCTCCCTGCATCATTTAGCTAAATTACTTTCATGGTTTATGGGATTTAAGGGAGAGACATACTGAAGTTTACTTGTTATTGCTATGCAGGAACACACACACACACACACAATGCATCGGTAATAGGCATATACTTTAAATTCCTCTCTGTTCCTAACACTCTAAGGCAGCTGGCCCAGGTCAATAATGGATGAAGTTTTGGACCTGTGGTAGTGCAACACATGAGCCTATTGCTTAACTACCAGACTGTGTGTGTGTGTGTGTGGTTTTCCTCCCTACTGAAGCACCTGGAGTCAATCGATCCCAGGTTGAAATGGACTAGTACACATTTAATTATCTAGGCTAGCATGAAAAAACAATGCCTGTGCTGATGAGCCATATCCAGCAATGTATCTATCTCTCAAACAGACAATGCCACACAATACATTATAACAATACAATATCAAACTCGACAAAGTAGAATAGAGTTACAGGGGGTAACACAAGCCCCCGGGCAGATACTCATTAAAAAAACAGCTGGAAAATAAACTTCTCCTGACCGTAGACACGATACAAACGCAACCATCTTTCAGAGTCATTTGCCCAAACTGGGTGTTTTACAGGAGCCTGAAACAAATGTTTGGTTTACCTGGGTCTTTAAACTGGGTTGTGTACAACATGGCACCCTTTTCCCTAAATAGTGCACTACTTTTGACTGGAGCCCTATAAGCCCTGGTCAAAAGTAGTGCAGTGTATAAGGGATGTGGTGCCATTTGGGATGCAGAAAAAATACTCTCTTTGATGTGGGAACAGTGGCCTTGTAATGATTTGGACATCATATTCATGAATATTGATCTCTGCCAGCAGCCTGTGACTGAATACAAAACACAGAAACCAAATCTTCTGCTTCTTTGCCTCTTGTCTGACTGAAGCCAAAATGGCCGCTGGCTGACAAATGAATCCAGATGGGACAATTATTGAATCTTGCGTTTAAACTTTGACAACGTTGACCAATCAACATTCAATCTCAGGAAAGATTGTCCTGAACAGTGAACATTGTCTGAATACACTTAAGCCGTCTCATTGAATTGATAGTTCTCAAAGTCAATGATCAGTATCAATAAGCCTACTGTAGCATTAGCACAGCTAGCATGAGGTCTTAAACACGGAGGGTGCTGAGAAGACTATTAATGGAGAGTAATAAAAGGCTGATAGTCTCTCTCGTGCTCTCTCTCTCTCGCTCTCTCACCTCAGCCTGCCCTCATTAACTTGCAAGACCTTGAAATACAGGGCACCAGAGAGAGAAACATGCTCAATGGAGTATGGCGGGGTGTGTGTGTGTTTGAGTGTGTGTGTGTGTGTGTCTAATATTGTGCTTGATCTCCAAGAGAGAGAGAGATGTCCTCATGGTTAGCCCTGATGGCCATGTTTGACTCACATTAATAGACGCGTGTGGCACTGATCTAGACATGTGCAACTGTTTTGAGAGAACTAGAAGCAGGCACCTGATTGGCCGTCAGTCATGTGCCTGTAATGATGGTGACCTTTGTCACGGTTGTTGTTGTTGTCCACTGACTTTGAGTTCAAGTCAATTGACCTGGGTCTGCACGTGTCACGTTAATTCAACCTTTTGGATAGGCAGCCAGATGGAGAGATGTTTCCCTTCAAATGTAATTTCTTCCTCATTTGGAGCATAGCTGACCGACGTCTGAGTTACACGTTCCGGGTTTGAGCTACATAACCATGGCAAAATCCCCCAAAACTGGCAGAGTTGGCGAGGAAAGGTTCTGTGTCAAGAAAACGTTTGGTTGTCCACCTTTTTGAATCCATAGAATAGTGTTTAGGATTGACCTAGAAATCCTGATAGAATCAGATTCCATGGCCTGGTTGTGTCCAATGGGGAAATAGACTCCCCAATAAACAATGACAAATGAAGAAAATATACTCTATGTTGTAGCACTTGAGAGAATGAAAAATATGTTGCAAAGGCGGACCAGCACTCTAGAAAATTTATTTGGGGTGTTTTTTGGGGCAGTGAAAATCATCTCGTTTCGAACTGACATGGGCAAGGCTTTTAGCATATCCATAGCTGCAACAGACAAGGGCGTTAAATCACCCTGGAGATGAGTTCGCCAGGGTAAATAGATGTGTTGCTCAGTGGGTAGGTGACTAAAAACATCAGGGTCGATTCCCTCTGGGGCAAACAATAAGAACATGTACGCACTTGTTGTAACTCGTTTTGGAATTTTGCTTAAATTACATACAGTGGGGCAAAAAAGTATTTAGTCAGCCACCAATTGTGCAAGTTCTCCCACTTAAAAAGATGAGAGAGGCCTGTAATGTTCATCATAGGTACACTTCAACTATGACAGACAAAATGAGAAAAAAAAATCCAGAAAATCACATTGTAGAATTTATTTGCAAATTATGGTGGAAAATAAGTATTTGGTCAATAACAAAAGTTTATCTCAATAATTTGTTATATACCCTTTGTTGGCAATGACAGAGGTCAAACATTTTCTGTAAGTCTTCACAAGGTTTTCACACACTGTTGCTGGTATTTTGGCCCATTCCTCCATGCAGATCTCCTCTAGAGCAGTGATGTTTTGGGGCTGTTGCTGGGCAACACAGACTTTCAACTCCCTCCAAAAATTTTCTATGGGGTTGAGATCTGGAGACTGGCTAGGCCACTCCAGGACCTTGAAATGCTTCTTACAAAGCCACTCCTTCGTTGCCCGGGCGGTGTGTTTGGGATCATTGTCATGCTGAAAGACCCAGCCACGTTTCTTCAATGCCCTTGCTGGTGGAAGGAGGTTTTCACTCAAAATCTCACGATACATGGCCCCATTCATTCTTTCCTTTACACGGATCAGTCGTCCTGGTCCCTTTGCAGAAAAACAGCCCCAAAGCATGATGTTTCCACCCCCATGCTTCACAGTAGGTATGGTGTTCTTTGGATGCAACTCAGCATTCTTTGTCCTCCAAACACGACGAGTTGAGTTTTTACCAAAAAGTTATATTTTGGTTTCATCTGACCATATGACATTATCCCAATCTTCTTCTGGATCATCCAAATGCTCTCTAGCAAACTTCAGACGGGCCTGGACATGTACTGGTTTAAGCAGGGGGACACATCTGGCACTGCAGGATTTGAGTCTCTGGCGGCGTAGTGTGTTACTGATGGTAGGCTTTGTTACTTTGGTCCCAGCTCTCTGCAGGTCATTCACTAGGTCCCCCCAATGTGGTTCTGGGATTTTTGCTCACCGTTCTTGTGATCATTTTGACCCCACGGGTGAGATCTTGCGTGGAGCCCCAGATCGAGGGAGATTATCAGTGGTCTTGTATGTCTTCCATTTCCTAATAATTGCTCCCACAGTTGATTTCTTCAAACCAAGCTGCTTACCTATTGCAGATTCAGTCTTCCCAGCCTCGTGCAGGTCTACAATTTTGTTTCTGGTGTCCTTTGACAGCTTTTTGGTCTTGGCCATAGTGGAGTTTGGAGTGTGACTGTTTGAGGTTGTGGACAGGTGTCTTTTATACTGATAACAAGTTCAAACAGGTGCCATTAATGCAAGTAACGAGTGGAGGACAGAGGAGCCTATTAAAGAAGAAGTTACAGGTCTGTGAGAGCCAGAAATCTTGCTTGTTTGTAAATACTTATTTTCCACCATAATTTGCAAATAAATTCATTAAAAATCCTACAATGTGATTTTCTGGATTTTTTTTCTCATTTTGTCTGTCATAGTTGAAGTGTACCTATGATGAAAATTACAGGCCTCTCATCTTTTTAAGTGGGAGAACTTGCACAATTGGTGGCTGACTAAATACTTTTTTGCCCCACTGTATATGATACAGTTTTTTGTTGGTTGTTTGCCTATTTGCCCACTATCTTCCATACAAAGCTAAAGGATACAGTGTTCGGAGTGTTGACTGTTGTTTGTTTGTTTTAATTGGTCTATTAGCTAATTAGCTATGTATCCCTTCACCACTGGAGTTCTCAAATGTAACTGTGCAATTCATTCAATTCCTTCATTTGGCACTCTGTTGAAAACAGTCTTGATTGTGGAGTAATTTGGATCATTTCAATCAGACTTCTTATATCTCTCAGATGTTTGCTGCCACACAAGCAAAGAAAACATGGCCTCTATACCCATTACAGGTTTGGAGGGGGGGGGGGGGGGCATGTTTTATTTGGTGTTTTCCGTGTACAGTGTAAAACACACAAATAATGCATGCAGAGCAGAATTAGGATGATTCCCGCTAATCATCAAAATCCAGAAAATAACAATTAAATTCTACAACCACCTAAAAGGAAGCGATTCTCAAACCTTCCATAACAAAGCCCTCAAGCTGGAGACTTATATCTCCCTCACTAACTTTAAGCATCAGCTGGCAGAGCAGCTTACCGATCATTGCACCTGTACATAGCCCATCTGTAAATAGCCCACCCAACTACCTCATCCCCATATTGTTTTTTTGCTCCTTTGCATCCCAGTATCTCTACTTGCACATTCATCTTCTGCACATCTATCACTCAAGTGTTTAATTGCAAAATTGTAATTATTTCGCCACTATGGCCTATTTATTGCCTTAACTCCCTAATCTTATGACATATGCACACACTGTATATATACTTTTCTAATGTGTTATTGATTGTATGTTTGTTTATTCCATGTGTAACTCTGTGTTGTTTGTGTCACACTGCTTTGATCTATCTTGGCCAGGTCGCAGTGGTAAATGAGAACTTGTTCTCAACTGGCCTACCTAGTTAAATAAAGGTGAAATAAAATGTAAAATTAAAAAAATTAAACCCACAGAGAGATGAACCTGGAGAAGATTCCCTTCAGCTAGCTGGTACTTGGACTCTGTTCAGAAACACAGACATACCCCACAGAGCCTCAGGACAGCAACACAATTAGACCCAAGCAAATCAGAAGAAAACAAAAAGAGAATCAATAAAAAATACATAAAATTGGAATGTTGTTTGTCTCTAAACAGGGAATACACAGTAGCAGAATACCTGACCACTGTGACTGACTCAAAATTAAGAAAACTTTGACTACGTACAAACTCGGTGAGCACGGCCTTGCTATCGAGAGGGGCCGCCACAGACAGACCTGGCTCTCAAGAGAAGACAGGCTATGTGCACACTGCCCACAAAAGGAGGTGGAATCTGAGCTGTGCTTCCTAACCTCATGCCAAATGTGTGACCATATTAGAGACAAATATTTCCCTCCAATTACACAGACCCACAGAGAATTTGAAAACAAATGTGTGCGCTTCACTGGTTGTCCTTTTCTTGTGGCAACAGGTCACCAATCTTGATAAACTCCCATTTCTATTGGGTGAAATACCACAGCCGCAAGATTTGTGACCTGTTACCACAAGAAAAGGACAACCAGTGAAGAACAAACACCATTGGAAATACAACCCATATTTATCTGTTTATTTATTTTTTCCTGTCATACTTCAACTATTTGCACATTGTTACAACACTGAAATGTCTATATATATATAAATTATTCTATATATATATATATATATAGAATAATTTTTCACGGATCCTTTCTGATAGACAATTAACAAAAGTGGAAAATACTATTTCACTTGCTTTGGCAATGTAAACATATGTTTAACATGCCAATAAAGCCCTTTTGAATTGAAATGAGAGAGAGAGAAACACGCATGTGAATTAACACTGGTAAAGCCAGAGTTCAGCCCTCGGCGGGGACCCGTGATAGCTTGCGACAGGAAGGTTGGGAGAGTTGTTGTTAAGCAGGTGGCAGAATATTAACCACTGACGCCACCACCTCCGTCCCCTATACCCCCCCGTCTCCCCTCCTCCCTCCCTCGCTCCACGCCGCCACGCTAGAGTTCTTAATTGCCGTCTTCTGTCATCTTCTGGGTTAGTAATTGACCTGCGACACAGGGGTGTCATAAGAAGAAGAAAAAAACACTGCGCTGCCTCGCCGTCACCTTTGGTATCACAGGCTTGACATGAAGTGCTGCTGTCTGCTCCCCGGCGTTGCGGCCGTGACAGCGGAATAATACAGCATATTAAACCAGACACAGAGAGTAGTTAATGCTGCCGTGGGCTACGGCACTGTAGGCCTGTCATGAGTAAAGCTTCAAAAGACTCTGGTTCTGCTGGTGGTTGTGTTTTCGCTGCTGTGTTTCTGTACCGTATAGCGCGAGGTGCACTATATATTGTCAAAAGATCAACCTTCCGGTTACTCTGATAATGTGTGAGATGCCGAAACAAGTATTTGAAAGAGAACTAGGTTGTGTGATCTTCATTGATGCATCATCGGGTTTTCGAGGTTAGGGGTAATTGGCGGTGACCTTTTCTTGTGCTGTACATGCAACAGCGGGATACCACAACAAAAAAAGATACTAAAACTATGTTTGACTCATAAGATGTAGCACACACGTAACCTGCAATGTCATTCGATCTCCAGTGAGTTCCCCGTTACTATGTAAGCACTACAATCTAAATCCAATCAATTATTTGAGAGGAACAGACACTACCCTTGTCCTATGTCTATATGTGCAACCATAGGGTCTCTATGGCATATGTGTACAACACTAAGCCTGCATCCCAAATTGCATCCTATTCCCTACATAGTGCACATAGTGTGGAATACGGTGCCATTTGGGACGCATCATATCTAGTATGTGAGTGTTCAGTATGTGAGTGTTCACCTGTTTCTACCCACAGCCTGGGCTATTGTGGTGCAGGGAGTAGCACTTGTCTTCTGCACCACAGGATCTTAATACCCAGCCTATTGTGACTGCTGTTCTCTCTCAGGCAACGTTAGGATGCAAATAACAGAACATTGAGGATAAAAGTGTATATTCATCTCATACCTCACATGCAGGGCTGAGATGAAGAGGCAATGCCCTGTATGACAACACTTGTGGAACCTGTCTGATGTTTGCGGTAATGGCCCACATGAGCAGTGGTGCATGGCAATGAGTAGGATATGTTTTTGGACCGGGAAAGGGAAAAAATAGAAATTGAATTGGTTATAAGGAGTGAAACTTGAGGGGAAAAAAAGGGATTTGAAAAAGACAATTACCACTCGAATCTCAAAGCAATCAAGAGAACCTTTTATCATTTTCCAAAGATCCAATTTCTCCGCATGACGGAAAATAAATTAATTATGCATGCAATCATATAAAAAGGCTTTTTGGAAATATTCAGAGGATGGTTGAATGCATGTGTGTGTGTGTGGGTGCATCGTTTTGTAATGTTTTTTTCCAAACGAGAGGAGGAAGTGGAATTCAATCAGTTGAGATCCAGACAGGCATCTTGCAGTTGTGAACAAACCACAAGACCAAAAAAGTTGGAGCATTGCACACAAAACAATCCACTCAACCAATAGAGTCAATAAAGAGACAATTAAGACTTCATTACTAAACTGGCAATGTGGGCAGGTTGATACAAAACAATTTTAATATGACACAAACCACCATTTCAGTGTAACGTGTTTGTATTTCAGGTGGTTGACTCCCACCACCATTTCAGTATAGCGTGTTTGTATTTCAGGTGGTTGACTCAAACCACCATTTCAGTATAGCATGTTTGTATTTCAGGTGGTTGACAGCCACCACCATTTCAATATAGCGTGTTTGTATTTCAGGTGGTTGACAGCCACCACCATTTCAGTATAGCGTGTTTGTACTTCAGGTGGTTGACTCCCACCACCATTTCAGTATAGCGTGTTTGCATTTCAGGTGGTTGACTCCCACCACCATTTCAGTACGGTATATGTATTTATTTCAGACCACCATTTCAGTACGGTATATGTATTTATTTCAGACCACCATTTCAGTACGGTATATGTATTTATTTCAGACCACCATTTCAGTACGGTATATGTATTTATTTCAGACCACCATTTCAGTACGGTATATGTATTTATTTCAGACCACCATTTCAGTACGGTATATGTATTTATTTCAGACCACCATTTCAGTACGGTATATGTATTTATTTCAGACCACCATTTCAGTACGGTATATGTATTTATTTCAGACCACCATTTCAGTACGGTATATGTATTTATTTCAGACCACCATTTCAGTACTGCATCATGTATTTACTTCATTCCTTATTCATCTGTGTTTTCAGGTTTAGGCCTTGACAGTTCAGCAGACCATGATATTTCCTTAAACTAAATGTCAGAGAGGCATTCGGGCATGAAATGTCAGACTAATTCAGGGCATGGGGAAAGTGTGTGCTAGCAAAAAAGCCCAGGACCCAGCCATACATTGTTTTTGGCGTGGTGTAATTCATCAAACGGAAAAGGTGGCGAACAATTTGTGAGGTAAAGAGCGCTCGGAGAGCGAGCTCACAATTGATTTTGCAACAAAAGTGTATTCAAAATCTTTCTCCACCTGAATGAGAAATCGTAGGGCGCTCATTCCCGAGAACAAAATCCATACTGTACATCATGTTGCCGTGGGGGTGTGAGCAAAATATTGTCTAGCTGCCACAACGCTGGGGAAAACACTATCCTGTAAATATGTATTGACAACTATTTGGACACACACAACTTATCATTGCACTAGGAAAGTATCAAATGGTCATATGTTACTATTACCTAAAACACAGATTGAAAAGAAAGTCTGTCTAATTCATGAAGACCTCTCACATTAACGCTGTAAAACCATTTTCATAACGAAGGTTAATCTGTATTTAAAAGACAGCAAAAGGAAAATGTCAGTACTGTTCATTGTCAGTCGTCTTAATTGAAAAAAATCACATTTAATGGAACGCTCTTATGAAGGAGTTTCATTTCTGGAGACGGTTGAGTGGCAGTGCTGTGTCCCTAAGTAGGTCTGAGTACGCACACACAAGTAGGTCTGAGTACGCACACACAAGTAGGTCTGAGTACGCACACACAAGTAGGTCTGAGTACGCACACACAAGTAGGTCTGAGTACGCACACACAAGTAGGTCTGAGTACGCACACACAAGTAGGTCTGAGTACGCACACACAAGTAGGTCTGAGTATGCACACACAAGTAGGTCTGAGTATGCACACACAAGTAGGTCTGAGTATGCACACACAAGTAGGTCTGAGTATGCACACACAAGTAGGTCTGAGTACGCACACACAAGTAGGTCTGAGTACGCACACACAAGTAGGTCTGAGTACGCACACACAAGTAGGTCTGAGTACGCACACACAAGTAGGTCTGAGTACGCACACACAAGTGGGTCTGAGTACGCACACAGAAGTAGGTCTGAGTACGCACACACAAGTAGGTCTGAGTACGCACACACAAGTAGGTCTGAGTACGCACACACAAGTAGGTCTGAGTACGCACACACAAGTAGGTCTGAGTACGCACACACAAGTAGGTCTGAGTACGCACACACAAGTAGGTCTGAGTACGCACACACAAGTAGGTCTGAGTACGCACACACAAGTAGGTCTGAGTATGCACACACAAGTAGGTCTGAGTATGCACACACAAGTAGGTCTGAGTACGCACACACAAGTAGGTCTGAGTATGCACACACAAAATTGGAACGTCAATCTGTGTTCAAGCACAGATTTTCGGAAAAGTACTTGGAAATATTTTGCAAATTAAAGTAATATGTATGAAATACATTAGGCATTTTATCTACAACAACATTCAGAATCCACTCTTGGTGATGAGCTATTGACAAAAAGCGAATCACTTGAAGTGGTTTCGTTAAAATCTAGCCTGAAGAAAAACACGTGGCAATCATGTTTATCACATGTATCACTTACATCAACTGTGTTTCTATTGATCAAAGTTTGATGTGATGTCACAGAGTCCAGAAAGACATTGACAGAAAGATGGAGAGAAATGATCAACTAGAGGGGGGGTCAGGAAAGACTATTTGTTACTATGGCAACAGTTGAAGAATGACAGTTTTATACCGTCAAATGAAAATGACTTTTCCCTTCCCATTAAGCCTTGTTTGACTATTCATATTTTTATGATTGATTATAACGACATGATATGATTAAATCAAATGCTGAAAGTGAAACGTGTGAGATTTACAAGACGGGAAGACAACGCGACTCAACCCCCATGGCAGTAGAAAGGGTGTGCGCAGCAGTAATCACTCTGATCTTGTGTAGGCAGAGTGATATTTATTCAGGGCTTCCATTCCTCAGTGATGAATCCTTTTCTGATCTGGGTTTTAAATGGAAATTCAGAACCGAATAACCATCACAGGCTTACATAGCCTGGTGGCCCTGTCTGTATGCTTTGACCAGGATTTGTAAGCTCCTTTTCAGTAAGCTCGCACCACACAGACACTCACACACACACACACACACACACACACTAATACCGGTGTAATCACGGTGCATTACAACAGCCAAGCACAGTGAAATTTCCTCCAAGTCATCCTTAAAAGCATTGACCGAGCCAAAAGTAATCATTGCATCATCTACTGGACTGGAAAGACGCTACATGGTCTATTATCATGTTATCACAAGGTCATCATAACTTTTAAGGCAGACTTTTTTAAACCCGTTGCCTTCTCCAGAGCTTATGTATGTACCATAACACTTCAATTAAGAGCACAGGTGTGTATTTGGTTAAATTATTGAACACAACAGGCTTCTATTTGAGTCAGGCGTCCAAGTTCCTTAATGCACACCGCTTTTTCTCATTTGAATAGTTAATTGTTTAATTCCAGCATTCACTTCCAGCATTCACTTCCAGCATTCACTTCCAGCATGCACTTCCAGCATTCACTTCCAGCATTCACTTCCAGCATTCACTTCCAGCATTCACTTCCAGCATTCACTTCCAGCATGCACTTCCAGCATTCACTTCCAGCATTCACTTCCAGCATTTTAATTCATTTCTTAATTTCCTGCACTAATGTGTTGTCATTTACACACTGTTTCATATTTGTATTTTTTTATATTAGTATGCATGCCTCTAGTTCAAAATAATTGACAGAATAAGTATTCTCCTCTTTGACCACGCATTAACGTCACTACAGGGCGATCGGCCGATTCCTAGGGGTCTGTACTCCCGAAGGCTGTTGACTGTGTTTGTGTTTGCCAGTTCGCTACCAGTTCTCAGCTGTTAGCAGCCAATGGCTAGCAGTTTCTTACTGCCGACAAAAACAGGTGATTTACTTTATATATTTTTTGTCACTACTGAATGATTTAATGTAACAAATCAAACATTAAACCTCAAACAATTCATGGTAACTTCGTAAACAATTCATTTCGACCCTGTGTTTATTTGAAACAGGCGTGAATTGTGCACCGCACTATGGGGTACACGATCACGTCCGGTTGTGATACAGCCCAGGATCGAACCATGGTCTGTAGTGATGCCTCTAGCACTGAGATACAGTGATTTAGACTGCTGCGCCACTCGGGAGCCCTGTATAGCATGTTGTGACATCTGACAGGTGTGGCATTTCAAGAAGCTGATTTAAATAGCATGAACATTACACAGGGGCACCTTGGCTGGGGATAATAAAAAGGCCACTATAAAATGTGCCGTTTCTGTCCCACAACACGATGTCTCAAGTTTTGAGGGAGCATGCAATTGTCATGGTGACTGCAGACATGTCCACCTGAGCTGTTGCCAGAGAATTGAACGTTCATTTCTCTACCATAATCCGCCTCCAATGTCGTTTTATAGAATTTAGCAATACGTCAAACCGGCCTCACAACTGCAGGCCACGTGTATGGTATTGTGTGGGCGAGCGGTTTGCTGGTGTCAATGTTGTGAACAGAGTGCCCCATGGTGGCAATTGGGTTATGGTCTCGGCAGGTATAAGCTACGGACAATGAACACAGTTGCATTTCATCAATGGCAATTTGAATGCACAGAGATACCGTGATGAGATCCTGAGGCCCATTGTGAGGCCTTTTTAAAAATGTTTTAAAGGCATTTGTGACCAACAGATGCATATCTGTATTCCCAGTCGTGTGAAATCCATAGATTAGGGAGTAATGAATTTCTTTCAAGTGACTGATTTCCTCATATGATCTCATATAATGAAATTGTTGCATGTTGCGTTTATACTTTGTCTCACTGAGAATTCTGTAGACTTCATCCAGAATTAAACGCTAGCAACTACTGATGGCTGAGCTAACAGACGGTGGGTAAGAACGATCCGAGTTTGATTAACTCTGCAAATATTCCCTTAGGGACAGGGCAGTTCGTAATGGTGTGTACTTTTGGAATCATTGCCACAATATTCAATATTGAAGCTTTTCTTTGACTATAGCCTTGAATATCAGACAAGCACACACACACACACACACACACACACACACTCACGACTGCCAGCGGGATGGATTATTAGTCTTAGTTTCCATGAATTCTGTCATTATTAAATTCGAAATGAACTTTGGTTCGTGATCCCGTGCTTTTCCTGATATACGACAGCGAGGGGATTGAACTTTGGGAGTTTTTGTGGCACCCCAAGGCTTTTAACTGGGCACTTTAAAGTTCACACCGTGCATGTCTACGCAAAATCAACATTTCCATCCCAATAACCTTGCCAGCAGACGTCTGTGGATTAGGGACACTCATCACACCCACATGAAAACAGTTATACTATCACTATTATACTAATAATATTGCTATTAAAAGCCCCCCCCCTACATGCCACCTTTATCCTTTATTTGGACCCCCTTTAGCGACCGATAGTATTCCTGTCCTGGGGTCCAATCCACTTGCCTCACTGCATGCCTCATACTATGCTGTGTATTATAGCCCTACTACACATGAACTGCATACCACGGACAACGGAGTTATGCCCGTCGTAACTCTGCACCCCGTGTTATTTTGGGCTGTCTATCTCTGGCCGGGTCACAACCGCACATCATTTTTGTGAGCCGGGATATTTCTCCGTGGCGGTTTGAGAGGCCTGAGGCTTTGGCAGAGAGGGAAGCGGTGATAACCATTGATCAAGGATCTTTATGGGCATAAATAACTGAATCAGACAGTGAGTTTATTGTACTGTATGGCCCGGCCTGGGTAACGTCAATAGTTATCCTCAACGAGATGGAGGGGAAGAGGGACGTTGGAGGGAAATGAATACGACCTTAATGTCAAAAACATGTAGACCTGTTTTTGTTCGGGATATGGCACCCTTCTAAGAATCAAATCATGTTCATTAGGGATATATGCCTTTTTCTAAGAAACTGTGTCTGAGTCCCCAAAATACGTCCTAGTGCCTTCCGTTTGACCTGGGCCCATGGTCAAAAGAAGTGTACTACACAGAGAATAGGGTGCCATTTGGGACATAAGATTGTATAATCCTCCTAATAAGACTGACATTGAACATGAGAATCGAATCTCAGTCACACTTTGCATTACAGCGTCCTTGTTAAATATGAATATCCACAATTTAATAAGAGCACTGTAATTTCAGAGTGTTTCCCACATATCAAACTGTTAAGATTCAAGGAGCGGGACAAAAATGCCTCAAAAGTACAAAATGAAAATGTGGAAATTAGTGGAAAATGAGAATCAACCTACAAAATCTGCTCGCACAACCACACACACGCGCGCGCGCACGAAAAAACATACACTGACACACACACACCGCTGAGCCAAATTCACAAATTACCGAAAATTGTAATCAGAAAAAAAAGGTTCCTTTGTGTTTTCTCCATCCTTGAAAGAAAAATTGAAAGAAAAATAACCCACCATCCATAATTACATGGAACATTTCTCCCTCTCTCTCTGCAACTTTGCTTTCAAGGTTTAAAAAAAAAAATCTTTAATTCTACTCGTGGCACATGAAAGAACCTCAGATAACTAAAAGCACTGCTCTTTGTTACTGTATGTAGTGGATGTGTTGTAGTGGAGGCTTGGGTGCCATTCAGCTCTTATAATAATGGTCAACAACGCTAGACGAGGCTGATTCCCCGCCGGGGAATGCGAAGGCTATCATATCGGGCCTCCACTTCCTTTCCAGTCTGTGTTTCGGTTCAATTTGATTGGGTACGTAGAGGTGGATTTAACTAAGCTGTAGATTTTGTATTTTCCTTTAGGAAGTCTAGACCTAACAATACTTTTCAACATCCGTATAGACCAATCAAACATGGATTAGTGTCAGCCTTGCACATTGAACGTTATAAAGAAAGCTCCTTCCTACTTCTGATACAAATGCCACCCCAAACAGAGTGATATTACGAGGACACGCGCCGCCGTGAGGGCGGCTTAATTCATTTAGACATATTTGCTGAACTTATTGGGGAAAGACAAGAAACCCTTATTGAAGCCAAGCAATTCATACTTGTGGAAGTGACAGAGAGAGAGAGAGAGAGAGAGATAGAGAGAAACAGAGGGAGATCCAGAGAGAGATGGAGAGAGAAACAGAGAGAGATCCAGAGAGAGATGGAGAGAGAAACAGAGGGAGATCCAGAGAGAGATGGAGAGAGAAACAGAGAGAGATCCAGAGAGAGATGGAGAGAGAAACAGAGGGAGATCCAGAGAGAGATGGAGAGAGAAACAGAGGGAGATCCAGAGAGAGATGGAGAGAGAAACAGAGGGAGATCCAGAGAGAGAGATGGAGAGAGAAACAGAGGGAGATCCAGAGAGAGACGGAGAGAGAAACAGAGGAGGGAGATCCAGAGACAGAGATCCAGAGAGACGAATAGAGAAAGGGAGGGAGGGAGACAGAGAGACAAATAGTGAGATACGGAGAGAGAAAGGGAGGGATGGAGACAGAGAGAGGGGGATCCAGAGAGAGACAGAGAGAGAAAGGGAGGGAGACAGAGAGAGATACAGAGAGAGACAGAGAGGGAAAGGGAGGGATCCAGAGAGAGACAGAGAGAGAAAGGGAGGGAGAGAGTTACAGAGAGAGATACAGAGAGAGACGGAGGGAGGGAGGGAGGCAGAGAGAGAGAGGCCACAGCAGCTGCTGTGAGAATGCTTATTAGGCCTGACCCTCTGAATCTAATACGGACGAGTCCACGCAGCTCATTACATTGTCGTTTTAATAAACCTGTCAATTCCCGAGATTGTATGGGTGACCCCTATTTATGCATGCCTGTTTAAATGGCACCCTGGGAGACTTGCTTCTTTTTTACGGCTTGCGGTACATAACGGGTCAGAGCACTTAATCAGTCGCCTATATTATAATCCACCATCTACCCTAAACTATTGAATGGTGCGAGGCTCATAAACAAATTACAGTGTTCAATCTGGGATCGTTTAATTGCATTAGGGAGAGTTACTTGGGAACCAGAAGTCAATTTTCAACAGAGGCTTATTTAGGAAATCAAACTGGCATAGAGGTATTGCGTAATTCTTGACACAAAAACAATACTTGATGTATTTAACCATATTTTCCTAAGCGTAAAGCCACTGCTGTCTAACGGGGCTTTACAAAACGTTTCGAAAAATGAAATGGCCAAACAATATTGAAAATCGTACGGCGCATATCAAAGACGAGGCTTTTGATTGTATCATTTCAACAACAACTGTAAAACGTACAAAACAAGAAGAACACCTTCCTTCCTAATATTGAGTTCCACAGGGATCGCTGGCCCATGTCGACTCCAATGCTCCCCACAGTTGTGTCATGTTCTTTTGGGTGGGGATCCTGCTTTGTTCTTGTTCCTACTGCTGATTCCTGTTTTAAACCGTCTCCTCCCCTTCATCTACCCTGGTGGAAGTGGATTTAGTGGAAGTGACGAATAAGGGATCATACTTTTCACCTGGATTCACCTGGTCAGTCTGTCAAGGAAAGAGCAGGTGTTCCTAATGTTTTGAACGCTCGGTGTATGCCCAACGGCAGCTTCTAGGTTTGAAACATTGATGGTGAGGCCTAGAGAGACAGAGACATTTCACCTCGTCTCACCTTGTCTCTAGGTTCTCAGTTCTCTGCTCCTACTGTGCTTTGTGATGACGGGCTCCGGAATGATGCAGGTTGACTTTTATTGTCATCAGTCTTGTCCTGGAGGCAGATCTGAGCCATTTCCCCTTAGATAGGACAGCTTCAAAGTCAAAATATTACATTGTGAAAATGACTGAAAACAAGACATTAACTTTAAGGTTATAGGTATGCATTAGGGTCAGCGGTGTGGTTAAGGTTAGCGTTAGGTGTAACGGCTGTTTGAGGAAGAAGGTGAGGACCAAAGCACAGCGTTGTACGTGTTCATGATTTTATTAACTGAACACTGAAATAACAAAAATAACAAAGAGAATGAACGAAAACCAAAACAGTCCTGTCAGTTGCAGAAAGACACAAAACAGAAAACAACTACCCACACCACCACAGGTGGGAAAAGGCTACCTATGTATGGTATTCAATCAGAGACAACGATAGACAGCTGCCTCTGATTGAGAACCACACCTGGCCAAACACACAGAAATAGAAAACATAGAACCCACAACATAGAATGCCCACCCCAACTCACGCCCTGACCAAACCAAAATAGAGACATAAAATGATCTCTAAGGTCAGGGCGTGACATTAGGTTTATAATCTGAATTTATGACTTTGCGGCTGTGCCAGCGAGTGACCACTCTGCAGAGCTGCCTCCAGAACAAGATTTATGACAAATATTGCTGTTGGAATGATTGGAACTGAGAACCTTATCAACAACAACAGCGAGAGAAAGGGAGTCATTTTACAGAATGGGACTTTCATACCACACAATTCACTCATCAAATAGCTAATATTTTATTAAATCACGTTTTCCATGAACCATGGCGTTTAAATATTTTGCCAGCTCTATTCAGAACTTACAATTGTCTGATCAAGAGTAATGTGGGAATTTGAAGGCAGTTGCCAATCTTGGCCATTTCTACATTTGCCAAAATACCTTAGCAAACAAACAATTTAGCTTTTTGTTCACAGTTCTTCAAATGGGAGCTCGTGATTTAGTTCCAAGAACACCATCTACAGTGGGCACTTTAAATTCTACTAAAGAAATCTGGTTGAAATACATGCTCTCTGAGAGTGCTGTCAACATTCATTGTAAATCAAAATAAGTGTTCCAAAGAAATCAAAACGCCCAACGTGAGCAGGTAGGCTTGTCATACAATTGCAAATGAATGCTATAAATCAAGAACAATCGGGGGGTTACTGGAAGTGAGGCATATTGCAAATGGCAAATAACACAGGGCATATTCCACTGTAATAACCTTGAGGCCTGTGTGATGAGCAAAATGTTATGTTAATGATGCTATAATTGTCATTTTGTATGCACGTGGATCAGAGAAGGCTTCCTGCAGCAAAGCAAGGCTGTCGTGCAATGACCAAATGCAGAGCAAGCAACGAGGGCAAAAAAATGAATCTCTTCTGAACGTGTTTTTACTTTACGAACAGATCCCATTGGATTGCCAAAGAAGATGTATAGAACCCGTTCTATCTATTCGTGTCTCTGTTTTCCGTTCAAGTCAAAAAGCAAACAACAAAAAAACACAAACTTTGAAATTTGACCTTTTCAATGCAGTTTCGAGAAATCAGACCAATTATGGAAGAGTTCAATGACAACGTTTTCCGACTGACTCGACAAGTAGGTCAAGTGGTTAAACCATTATTTATCGTCTCCCAAATCACAGAGAAATCGAGACAAAAGGATTTACGAACGTTATCAGGGATTGCATTACCAGCAAATAACCCAGGGGTTACTACAATACAACACAGGCCCTTCTTTCCCTACCATGAGTCAGGAGGCCAGTAGATCCGTCATCACGTAGACGCATTGTCCTCCACGACTCGTGACATTCCGCGAGACGACGTGAACTAATTGTTCAATTGAAAAATTATCCCTCATCCCTGGTATTGAAACGAATCTGGTCTTTGTTAATCACTGCTGTACCAGCGTGCCGATATGATAAGACAAATTGCTATAACGTGAGCCAAAAGAGTGACTATCGGGACATGGAAAGGGAGATGGTGGTGACATTTTTTCTCATGTACGGTCAATTAATACCCAATTTGGAATTGATTTCTCACAGTTCTGTTGAGAATGTTTGTGGAATTAACGGAGCCACTAGTACATATGTGCAGGTATTAACTAATGTTGATGAATATTCATCCACTTCTCCTCCCAAGGTAATGAGATTACACTAACAACTCTACAACTGAAGCCTCTGTATGAAGATGCTATTTATTAAACTTTACTTTTGTGTGCCTCTTTATCGATCGCAATTTAACATCCACATGGCCGGTAATGGAGTAATTTGTTTTGTGTTTGTGATTAATATTTCATATTTAAAGGGGTATCCCATTCCTAGATATCAGGGAGATAATACAATACTTATGATGCAATACATTATGCTTGGAAGGCTATTGTTTTTGAATTCTCATGTGTCCCCTTAGTCCAGAGTGTGATCTACAGTTGTACAGAGCTGCCGAAGTGAGTAATATTCACTGTTCACTTTTTGCTTATTTCACTTGCTTTGGTAGTGTAAACATGTTTCCCATGCCAATAAAGCTCCTTCAATTGAGTGAGGGAGGGAGGGACAGGGGAGAGACAAACAGACGGAAAGGGGGGGACAGAAAGGGGGGACAGACAGACAGAAAGGGGGGAACAGAAAGGGGGGGACAGAAAGGGGGGAACAGAAAGGGGGGACAGAAAGGGGGGGACAAACAGACAGGAAGGGGGGACAGAAAGGGGGGACAGACAGAAAGGGGGGACAGAGACAGACAGAAAGGGGGGAACAGAAAGGGGGACAGACAGACAGACAGAAAGGGGGGACAGACAGACAGGAAGGGGGGACAGAAAGGGGGGACAAACAGATGGAAAGGGGGGAACAGGAAGGGGGGGACCGAAAGGGGGGACAGACAGACAGAAAGGGGGGAACAGAAAGTGGGGGACAGAAAGGGGGGAACAGAAAGGGGGGGACAGACAGACAGAAAGGGGGGACAGACATAAAGACAAAGGGGTGACAGACAGACAGAAAGGGGGGAAGAGAAAGGGGGGACAGACAGACAGACAGAAAGGGGGGACTGACAGACAGAAAGGGGGGAGCAGAAAGGGGGGAACAGAAAGGGGGGAACAGAAAGGGGGGGACAGAAAGGGGGGACAGACAGACAGAAAGGGGGGACAGAAAGGGAGGACAGACAGACTGCCGGACGGGACGACGGACAGGGGGATAGACAGACAGACAGATGGGACAGACTGACAGACAGACGGGACAGAGAGGGGCAAAAGACAGAAAGACAGACAGGAGCGACAGACAGACAGACAGACAGACAGGGGCAAGAGACAGACAGGGGCGAGAGACAGACAGACACCAACAGACACAGACAGACAGACAGACAGACAGACAGACAGACAGGGGCGAGAGACAGACAGGGGAGAGACAGACAGACAGAAAGGGGGGACAGACAGACAGACAGACCGACAGACAGAGAGAAGCGAGAGACCGAAAGACAGACAGACAGACAGACAGACAGGATGGAGAGACAGATAGACAGGGGGAGATACAGACAGACAGACAGACAAACAGACAGAAAGGGGGGAGACACAGACAGAGACAGAAAGGGGGCAGAGACAGACAGAAAGGGGGGAGAGACAGACAGGCAGGCAGGCAGACAGACAGACAGACAGGGGGGGAAGACAGACAGACATGGGGAGAGACAGACAGACATGGGGAGAGACATACAGACATGGGGAGAGACAGACAGACATGGGGAGAGACAGACAGACATGGGGAGAGACAGACAGACATGGGGAGAGACAGACAGACAGATGGGGAGAGACAGACAGACAGACAGACAGACAGACAGACATACCGACAGATGGGAGAGAGAGACGGGAGAGACAGACCGACAGACAGACAGATGGGAGAGACAGACCAACAAACAGACAGGGGGGGAGACAGACACAGTCAGTCAGTCAGTCAGACAGACAGACAGACAGACAGACAGACAGACAGACAGGGGGGAGAGACATAGACAGATGACAGGGGGAAGATCCAGACAGACAGAAAAACAGACAGCAAGGGGGAGAGAGACAGACACACAGGTGGGAGACAGACAGAGACAGAAAGGGGGAGAGACAAATAAACATAAAAGGGGGACCGATGAAGACGGGGGAGAGATAGACAGACAGAAAGGGGGGAGAGACAGGCAGACAGAAAGGGAGGCAGAGACAGACAGACAGAGAGGAGAGAGAGATACATCTGTAGATAGTGTCATGACGTTGCCCTCTGAGTACAGCGAGCACCATCCCCCACTCTCTGCTTCTATAACCAGACTGCTGTGGTCAGAGGTCGTAAATTCCTGAGAAGACCTCATGGACACACAGTTATAGAGAGTCGTTTTTCATGGAGACAAAGGAAATCCTTCCACCTCACAGAACTTGAGGTACGAACAAATATCATGTTCCAGAGAAAGTGTAAAAGATCAGTGAAGAATCCAGCTACGAACTGGTCTGTTTGTCACAACTTGGGAGAGGCGGTGTGGCAACATTACCATAACGCTGTTTATACAATAGCCTCAGATATGAGGTTTACATCTAATTGTTGTATAAGATGAACGAGTGAGTATGATACTGTTTGTATAATTGATTGTGGACTGTTTAATGAAGAAAAATACAATTCCCTTTTGATTTGAACTAAATTAGAGGACCTGAGCCCAGTTAGGGTCAGGCATCCTGGGACAGCCCCCTTCTGCCATTCCGAATAAAACCCAACTTTGAGAAATTATCAGCAGACCATGTTTTTCTCCATTAGGGGAGGACAAAGGTTGCAGACCAAGCTTACCTCAATTACGAGATGGCTAAAGGTTGCAGAATCTTTTAACCATACCACGTGGTTAAACTCTCGATACCGACAGAATAAGAACAAGTCTTTGATATTAATTGCTAGTCTGCTGCTAGGAATTCGGTATCATTGAACGCGAAGAACGAGAACCGCCGAAACATCCATTCTATAACTAATGTCACTTTGAACTATCCCCTCTAACCAAGGTAGAGAGAGAGAGGGAGAGAGACGGACAATTCTACAAAATAAAGACTTTTCACCAGCGATCAAGACGACACACTGAGCGTAAAGATATATATATTGATTGCAATCGTTCCCGAATGAGTGAGCCTTCATGTGTAAAGGATTAGCATTTTAATTGTTATAATTAACTCTGTAGTCACTTCTTGGTAAAAAAAAACACTTCCCTTTTGTCTAACAAGCCGCCATGCCGGTTCAGCCCACTAGGGCACATTCTATCATTTCTTGTAACCATATTTACTGTTTGTTTATGCATTTCTGTGAATTACTTAGTTAGTAATAAATAAATGATTTAAGACAATTGATGTATGGATGACTCATAGTGAATACTGGGTTCGTGCAAATAACCAACTGAGACTAACGTGAGGTAAAATAAACAAATCATTAATCAGAAGACTATTGATCAGATATGAAAATTTCTGAAAGGTTATATTGGGAAATTATAACTTTGTAATCTCAATACTTTCCTTGGTGCCCCGATTTCCTAGTTAATTACAGTTAAATGATTATTCAGTTTAATCGAGTAACTAATTACAGAGAATGTTTGATAAAAACGAAGTCTTCAGTTTAATGATAGAAAAGACACGACAATAGACAGACAGAAAGGAGAGAGAGATAGATAGATTGATAGACAGACAGAGAGGAGAGAGAGATAACAGACAGACAGACAGACAGAAAGGAGAGAGAGATAGATAGATTGATAGACAGACAGAGAGGAGAGAGAGATAACAGACAGACAGACAGACAGACAGAAAGGAGAGAGAGATAGATAGATTGATAGACAGACAGAGAGGAGAGAGAGATAACAGACAGACAGACAGACAGACAGAAAGGAGAGAGAGATAGATAGATTGATAGACAGACAGAGAGGAGAGAGAGATAACAGACAGACAGACAGACAGAAAGGAGAGAGAGATAGATAGATTGATAGACAGACAGAGAGGAGAGAGAGATAACAGACAGACAGACAGACAGAAAGGAGAGAGAGATATATAGATTGGTAGACAGACAGAGAGGAGAGAGAGATAACAGACAGACAGACAGAAAGGAGAGAGAGATAGATAGATTGATAGACAGACAGAGAGGAGAGAGAGATAACAGACAGACAGACAGACAGAAAGGAGAGAGAGATAGATAGATTGATAGACAGACAGAGAGGAGAGAGAGATAACAGACAGACAGACAGACAGAAAGGAGAGAGAGATAGATAGATTGATAGACAGACAGAGAGGAGAGAGAGATAACAGACAGACAGACAGACAGACAGACAGAAAGGAGAGAGAGATAGATAGATTGATAGACAGACAGAGAGGAGAGAGAGATAACAGACAGACAGAAAGGAGAGAGAGATAGATAGATTGATAGACAGACAGAGAGGAGAGAGAGATAACAGACAGACAGAGACAGAAAGGAGAGAGAGATAGATAGATTGATAGACAGACAGAGAGGAGAGAGAGATAACAGACAGACAGACAGACAGAAAGGAGAGAGAGATAGATAGATTGATAGACAGACAGAGAGGAGAGAGAGATAACAGACAGACAGACAGACAGAAAGGAGAGAGAGATAGATAGATTGATAGACAGACAGAGAGGAAAGAGAGATAACAGACAGACAGACAGACAGAAAGGAGAGAGAGATAGATAGATTGATAGACAGACAGAGAGGAGAGAGAGATAACAGACAGACAGACAGACAGACAGAAAGGAGAGAGAGATAGATAGATTGATAGACAGACAGAAAGGAGAGAGAGATAGATAGATTGATAGACAGACAGAGAGGAGAGAGAGATAACAGACAGACAGACAGACAGAAAGGAGAGAGAGATAGATAGATTGATAGACAGACAGAGAGGAGAGAGAGATAACAGACAGACAGACAGAAAGGAGAGAGCGATAGATAGATTGATAGACAGACAGAGAGGAGAGAGAGATAACAGACAGACAGACAGACAGAAAGGAGAGAGAGATAGATAGATTGATAGACAGACAGAGAGGAGAGAGAGATAACAGACAGACAGACAGACAGAAAGGAGAGAGAGATAGATAGATTGATAGACAGACAGAGAGGAGAGAGAGATAACAGACAGACAGACAGACAGAAAGGAGAGAGAGATAGATAGATTGATAGACAGACAGAGAGGAGAGAGAGATAACAGACAGACAGACAGACAGACAGAAAGGAGAGAGAGATAGATAGATTGATAGACAGACAGAGGAGAGAGAGATAACAGACAGACAGACAGACAGAAAGGAGAGAGAGATAGATAGATTGATAGACAGACAGAGAGGAGAGAGAGATAACAGACAGACAGACAGACAGAAAGGAGAGAGAGATAGATAGATTGATAGACAGACAGAAAGGAGAGAGAGATAGATAGATTGATAGACAGACAGAGAGGAGAGAGAGATAACAGACAGACAGACAGACAGAAAGGAGAGAGAGATAGATAGATTGATAGACAGACAGAGAGGAGAGAGAGATAACAGACAGACAGACAGAAAGGAGAGAGAGATAGATAGATTGATAGACAGACAGAGAGGAGAGAGAGATAACAGACAGACAGACAGACAGACAGAAAGGAGAGAGAGATAGATAGATTGATAGACAGACAGAGAGGAGAGAGAGATAACAGACAGACAGACAGACAGAAATGAGAGAGAGATAGATAGATTGATAGACAGACAGAGAGGAGAGAGAGATAACAGACAGACAGACAGACAGAAAGGAGAGAGAGATAGATAGATTGATAGACAGACAGAGAGGAGAGAGAGATAACAGACAGATAGACAGACAGAAAGGAGAGAGAGATAGATAGATTGATAGACAGACAGAGAGGAAAGAGAGATAACAGACAGACAGACAGACAGAAAGGAGAGAGAGATAGATAGATTGATAGACAGACAGAGAGGAGAGAGAGATAACAGACAGACAGACAGACAGAAAGGAGAGAGAGATAGATAGATTGATAGACAGACAGAAAGGAGAGAGAGATAGATAGATTGATAGACAGACAGAGAGGAGAGAGAGATAACAGACAGACAGACAGACAGACAGAAAGGAGAGAGAGATAGATAGATTGATAGACAGACAGAGAGGAGAGAGAGATAACAGACAGACAGACAGAAAGGAGAGAGCGATAGATAGATTGATAGACAGACAGAGAGGAGAGAGAGATAACAGACAGACAGACAGACAGAAAGGAGAGAGAGATAGATAGATTGATAGACAGACAGAGAGGAGAGAGAGATAACAGACAGACAGACAGACAGAAAGGAGAGAGAGATAGATAGATTGATAGACAGACAGAGAGGAGAGAGAGATAACAGACAGACAGACAGACAGAAAGGAGAGAGAGATAGATAGATTGATAGACAGACAGAGAGGAGAGAGAGATAACAGACAGACAGACAGACAGACAGAAAGGAGAGAGAGATAGATAGATTGATAGACAGACAGAGGAGAGAGAGATAACAGACAGACAGACAGACAGAAAGGAGAGAGAGATAGATAGATTGATAGACAGACAGAGAGGAGAGAGAGATAACAGACAGACAGACAGACAGAAAGGAGAGAGAGATAGATAGATTGATAGACAGACAGAAAGGAGAGAGAGATAGATAGATTGATAGACAGACAGAGAGGAGAGAGAGATAACAGACAGACAGACAGACAGAAAGGAGAGAGAGATAGATAGATTGATAGACAGACAGAGAGGAGAGAGAGATAACAGACAGACAGACAGAAAGGAGAGAGAGATAGATAGATTGATAGACAGACAGAGAGGAGAGAGAGATAACAGACAGACAGACAGACAGACAGAAAGGAGAGAGAGATAGATAGATTGATAGACAGACAGAGAGGAGAGAGAGATAACAGACAGACAGACAGACAGAAATGAGAGAGAGATAGATAGATTGATAGACAGACAGAGAGGAGAGAGAGATAACAGACAGACAGACAGACAGAAAGGAGAGAGAGATAGATAGATTGATAGACAGACAGAGAGGAGAGAGAGATAACAGACAGACAGACAGACAGAAAGGAGAGAGAGATAGATAGATTGATAGACAGACAGAAAGGAGAGAGAGATAGATAGATTGATAGACAGACAGAGAGGAGAGAGAGATAACAGACAGACAGACAGACAGAAAGGAGAGAGAGATAGATAGATTGATAGACAGACAGAGAGGAGAGAGAGATAACAGACAGACAGACAGAAAGGAGAGAGAGATAGATAGATTGATAGACAGACAGAGAGGAGAGAGAGATAACAGACAGACAGACAGACAGAAAGGAGAGAGAGATAGATAGATTGATAGACAGACAGAGAGGAGAGAGAGATAACAGACAGACAGAAAGGAGAGAGAGATAGATAGATTGATAGACAGACAGAGAGGAGAGAGAGATAACAGACAGACAGACAGACAGAAAGGAGAGAGAGATAGATAGATTGATAGACAGACAGAGAGGAGAGAGAGATAACAGACAGACAGACAGACAGAAAGGAGAGAGAGATAGATAGATTGATAGACAGACAGAGAGGAGAGAGAGATAACAGACAGACAGACAGACAGAAAGGAGAGAGAGATAGATAGATTGATAGACAGACAGAGAGGAGAGAGAGATAACAGACAGACAGACAGACAGACAGAAAGGAGAGAGAGATAGATAGATTGATAGACAGACAGAGAGGAGAGAGAGATAACAGACAGACAGACAGACAGAAAGGAGAGAGAGATAGATAGATTGATAGACAGACAGAGAGGAGAGAGAGATAACAGACAGACAGACAGAAAGGAGAGAGATAGATAGACAGAGGAGAGAGAGAGAGATAGAAAGACAGAGAGGAGAGACAGACAGACAGACAGACAGACAGAGACAGACAGACAGACAGACAGACAGACAGACAGACAGACAGACAGGAGAGAGATAGATAGACAGAGAGGAGAGAGATAGATAGATAGACAGACAGAGAGGAGAGAGATAGATAGACAGAGAGGAGAGAGAAATAGATAGACAGACAGACAGACAGACAGCGAGGAGAGAGAAATAGACTCAGTGAGCATAGCCTTGCTATTGAGAAAGGCCGCCATAGGCAGACAGGCTCTCAAGAGAAGACAGGCTATGTGCACACTGCCTACAAAATGAGGTGGAAACTGAGCTGCACTTTCTAACCTCCTGCCCAATGTATGACCATATTAGAGACACATATTTCCCTCAGATTACACAGATCCACAAAGAATTCGAAAACAAACCCAATTTTGATGAACTCCCATATCTACTGGGTGAAATTCCACAGTGTGCCATCACAGCAGCAAGATTTGTGACCTGTTGCCAAAAGAAAAGGGCAACCAGTGAAGAACAAACACCATTGTAAATAAAACCCATATTTATGCTTATTTATTTTGTACTTTAACCATTTGTACGTTGTTACAACACTGTATATATACATAATGTGACATTTAATGTCTTTATTGTTTCGAAACTTCTGTATGTGTAATGTTCACTGTTCATTTTATTGTTTATTTCACTTTTGTATATTATCTACCTCACTTGCTTTGGCAATGTTAACACATGTTCCCCATGCCAATAAAGCCCCTTGAATTGAATTGATTTGAACAGACAGACAGACAGACAGACAGACAGACAGACAGACAGACAGACAGACAGACAGACAGGAGAGATGGATAGAAAGACAGACAGAGAAGAAAGACAGACAGACAGAGAGAGGAGAGAGAGACAGACAGACAGAGAGGAGAGAGGGATAGACAGACAGACAAAGAGGAGAGAGAGACAGACATAGATAGACAGACAGACAGAGAGGAGAGAGAGACAGACAGAGAAGAGAGAGAGATAGACAGAGGAGAGGGATAGACAGACAGAGAAGAGAGACCGACAGAGAAGAGAGAGAGACAGACAGACATACAGAGGAGATACAGACAGACTGACAGACAGACAGAGAGGAGAGAGAGATGGGACAGACAGACAGAGAAGAAAGAGAGACAGACAGACAGAGAAGAAAGACAGACAGACAGACAGAGAAGAAAGACAGACAGAGAGGAGAGAGAGAGACAGACAGACAGACAGACAGAGGTTCAGACAGACAGAGAGAAGAGAGACACAGACAGACAGACAGACAGAGAGAGAGGAGAGAGAGACATACATACATACATACATACAGACAGACAGAGACAGACAGTCTATCTCTCTCTCCTCTTTGTCTGTCTGTCTGTCTCTCTTTCTTGTCTGTCTGTCTGTCTGTCTATCTCTCCTGTCTGTATGTCTTTCTGTCTGTCAACCCCATAGAAAATCTTTGGAGGGAGTTGAACGTCCGTGTTGCCCAGCAACAGCCCCAAAACATCATTGCTCTAGAGGAGATCTGCATGGACGAATGGGCCAAAATGCCAGCAACAGTGTGTGCAAACCTTGTGAAGACTTACAGAAAACGTTTGACCTCTGTCATTGCCAAAAAAGGGTATATAACAAAGTATTGAGATAAACTTTTGTTATTGACCAAATACTTATTTTCCACCATCATTTGCAAATAAATTCATTAAAAATCCTACAATGTGATTTTCTGGATTTTTTTTTCTCATTTTGTCTGTCATAGTTGAAGTGTACCTATGATTAAAATTACAGGCCTCTCTCATCTTTTTAAGTAGGAGAACTTGCACAATTGGTGGCTGACTAAATAGTTTTTTGCCACACTGTATGTATGTATGTATGTATCTCTCCTCTCTGTCTGTCTCTCTCTCTCTCCTCTCTGTCTGTCTGCCTGTATCTCCTGTCTGTCTGTATATCTCTCTTTCTTTTTATGTATGCCTGTCTATCTCTTTCTCTTGTCTGTCTGTCTATCCCTCTCTCCTGTCTGTCTGTCTAGCCCTCTCTCCTCTCTGTCTGTCTATCCCTCTCTCCTCTCTGTCAGTCAGTCAGTCTGTCTGTCTGTCTGTCTGTCTGTCTGTCTGTCTGTCCTCTCTGTATGTATGTCTGTCTCTCTCCTCTCTGTCTGTCTGTCTGTCTGTCTGTCTATCCCTCTCTCCTCTCTGTCTGTCTGTCTCTCCTCTCTGTCTGTATGTATGTCTGTCTCTCTCCTCTCTGTCTGTCTCGCCTCTCTGTCTGTCTGTCTGTCTCTCTCCTCTCTGTCTGTCTGTCTCTCTCCTCTCTGTCTGTCTGTCTGTTTGTCTGTCTCTCCTCTCTGTCTGTCTGTCTGTCTGTCTCTGTCTGTCTCTCCTCTCTGTCAGTCTGTCTGTCTATCCCTCTCTCCTCTCTGTCTGTCTGTCTCTCCTCTCTGTCTGTATGTATGTCTGTCTCTCTCCTCTCTGTCTGTCTCGCCTCTCTGTCTGTCTGTCTGTCTGTCTGTCTGTCTGTCTGTCTCCTCTCTGTCTGTCTGTCTCTCTCCTCTCTGTCTGTCTGTCTGTCTGTCTGTCTCTGTCTGTCTCTCCTCTCTGTCAGTCTGTCTGTCTATCCCTCTCTCCTCTCTGTCTGTCTGTCTCTCCTCTCTGTCTGTATGTATGTCTGTCTCTCTCTTCTCTGTCTGTCTGTCTGTCTCTCTCCTCTCTGTCTGTCTGTCTGTCTGTCTCTCAGACAGACAGACAGACAGACAAGAAAGAGAGATAGATAGACAGACTGACAGACAGGCAGGGGAGAGGGATAAACAGGGGACAGACAGACAGACAGACAGACAGACAGACAGACAGACAGAGGTATAGACAGACAGGCAAACAGACAGACAGAAAAGAAAGAGAGTCAGACAGAGACGGAGAGTAGAGAGGGATAGACAGACAGACAGAGAAGAGAGAGAGACAGACAGAGAAGAGAGAGAGATAGACACACAGACAGAGAGAGGAGAGACAGACAGACAGACACACGGACAGAGAGAGGAGAGACACACACACAGACAGAGAGAGGAGAGACAGACAGACAGACAGACAGACAGAAAAGAAAGAGAGTCAGACAGACAGACAGACAGAAAAGAAAGAGAGTCAGACAGACAGACAGACAGACAGACAGACAGACAGACAGACAGACAGACAGTAGAGAGGGATAGACAGACAGACAGAGAAGAGAGAGACAGACAGAGAAGAGAGAGAGATAGACACACAGACAGAGAGGACAGACAGACAGACAGACAGACAGAGAGAGAAGAGAGAGAGACAGACAGAGAAGAGAGAGAGACAGACAGACAGAGGACAGACAGACAGAGGACAGACAGACAGAGAAGAGAGAGAGAGATAGATAGTCAGACAGCCAGAGAGAGGAGAGACAGACAGACAGACAGGGGAGAGGGATAGACAGGCAGACAGACAGACATAGACAGAAATACAGAGAAGAGAGAGAGACAGACATAGAAGAGAGAGAGATAGACAGCCAGAGAGAGGAGAGACAGACAGACAGACAGACAGACAGACAGACAGACAGACAGACAGACAGACAGAGACGAGAGAGGGATAGACAGACATAGAGGAGAGAGGGATAGACAGACAGACTGACAGACAGAGAGGAGAGACAGACAGACAGACAGACAAAGAGAAGAGAGAGATAGACATACATAGACAGACAGACAGGGGAGAGGGATAGAGATACAGACAGAGAAGAGAGACAGACAGAGAAGAGAGAGAGAGAGAGAGAGACAGACAGACAGACAGACGGACAGACAGACGGAGAGAGAAGAGAGAGGGATAGACAGACAGACAGACAGACAGAAGAGGACAGACAGACAGACAGGGGAGAGGGATAGACAGACAGAGAAGAGAGACAGACAGACAGACAGACAGACAGACAGACAGACAGACAGACAGAGAGAGAAGAGAGAGAGACAGACAGAGAAGTGAGAGAAATAGAAAGACAGACAGAGGACAGACAGAAAGAGATAGATAGTGAGACAGATAGACAGACAGAGAGAGAAGAGAGAGAGACATACAGAGAAGAGAGAGAGATAGTTAGTCAGACAGCCAGAGAGAGGACAGACATACATACAGACAGACAGACAGGGGAGAGGGATAGACAGACAGACAGAGAAGAGAGACAGACAGACAGAGATAGAAAGACAGACAGAGGACAGACAGAGAGAGAAGAGCGATAGATAGATAGCCAGACAGCCAGAGAGAGTAGAGACAGACAGACAGACAGGGGAGAGGGACAGACAGACAGATAGACAGACAGACAGACAGACAGACAGACAGACAGAAATAGAGAGAAGAGAGAGAAACAGACAGAGAAGAGAGATAGACAGACAGAGAGGACAGACATACAGGGAAGAGAGAGAGACAGACATAGAAGAGAGAGAGATAGATAGACAGCCAGAGAGAGGAGAGACAGACAGACAGACAGACAGAGAGGAGAGAGACAAGGGACAGACAGAGAGGAGAGAGAGACAGACAGACAGACAGACAGACAGACAGACAGACAGACAGACAGACAGACAGACAGAGAGAGAGGAGAGAGAAACAGACAGAGAAGAGAGATAGACAGACAGAGAGGACAGACATACAGGGAAGAGAGAGAGACAGACATAGAAGAGAGAGAGATAGATAGATAGACAGCCAGAGAGAGGAGAGACAGACAGACTGACAGACAGAGAGGAGAGACAGACAATCAGACAGACAGGAGATTCAGACAGACAGAGAGGAGAGACAGACAGACAGAAAAAGAGAAGAGAGAGATAGACAGACAGACAGACAGACAGGGGAGAGGGATAGAGATACAGACAGAGAAGAGAGACAGACAGACAGAGAGAGAGAGAGAGACAGACAGACAGTCAGACGGACAGGAGAGGACAGACAGACAGACAGGGGAGAGGGATAGACAGACAGAGAAGAGAGACAGACAGACAGACAGACAGACAGACAGACAGAGAGAGAGAGAAGAGAGAGAGACAGACAGAGAAGTGAGAGAGATCGAAAGACAGACAGAGGACAGACAGAAAGAGAAGAGAGAGATAGATAGTCAGACAGATAGACAGACAGAGAGGACAGACATACAGAGAAGAGAGAGAGACAGACATAGAAGAGAGAGAGATAGATAGTCAGACAGCCAGCCAGACAGACAGACAGACAGTAGAGAGGGATAGACAGACAGACAGACAGACAGAGAAGAGAGAGACAGACAGAGAAGAGAGTGAGACAGACAAACAGACAGACAGACAGACAGACAGACAGGGGAGAGGGATAGACAGACAGACAGAGAAGAGAGACAGACAGACTGACAGAGATAGAAAGACAGACAGAGGACAAACAGAGAGAGAAGAGAGAGAGACAGACAGAGAAGAGAGAGAGATAGATAGTTAGACAGCCAGAGAGAGGAGAGACAGACAGACAGACAGACAGACAGACAGACAGAGAAGAGAGACAGACAGACTGACAGAGATAGAAAGACAGACAGAGGACAAACAGAGAGAGAAGAGAGAGACAGACAGAGAAGAGAGAGAGATAGATAGTTAGACAGACAGGAGAGGACAGACAGACAGACAGACAGACAGGAGAGGACAGACAGACAGACAGGGGAGAGGGATAGACAGACAGACAGAGAAGAGAGACAGACAGACAGACAGACAGACAAACAGACGACAGACAGAAAATAAAGACAGACAGACAGAGACAGAGAGACAGACATAGAAACATACAGACAGACAGACAAACAGACAGACAGTAGAGAGGGATAGACAGATATACAGAGAAGAGAGAGAAACAGACAGAAGAGAGAGAGACAGGCAGACAGAGAGGACAGACATACAGAGAAGAGAGAGAGACAGACATAGAAGAGAGAGAGATAGATAGTCAGACAGCCAGCCAGCCAGACAGACAGACAGACAGACAGACAGGAGAGGACAGACAGACAGACAGGGGAGAGGGATAGACAGACAGAGAAGAGAGAGAGAGATAGAAAGACAGACAGAGGACAGACAGAAAGAGAAGAGAGAGATAGATAGTCAGACAGATAGACAGACAGAGAGGACAGACATACAGAGAAGAGAGAGAGACAGACATAGAAGAGAGAGAGATAGATAGTCAGACAGCCAGAC